>NW_026898256.1:0-47109 GCF_033153095.1 Gastrolobium bilobum
TGATTCAAGATTAGCAAGAAATATATGACCAACATCAAAACATATTAGGACATTTCGAAGCAAGTAATGATCATATAAGTCATGTTATTATAGATAAGCAATTTTAAACATAATCACATGCCAATCCAAAAGATATAATTTCTTTTCAAAAACCAATACTTGAAAGATCATGGAATTAACATTTTAATCATATTCTTCTTATTTCAAAGAGTGACATATATCAAGCAATTAATACAAGAATATATTTAATTTCCTAATCTTCAAGTAAGCATTTGATACATTTAAGCACATAATAAAGAAGTGAAATCATTTTTGTGCATGTATAACTCCAAGTAAAAATAAGGATATACTCTAAAGCTCAAGCTCAAAAAGATTATCATGCTATTGTAACAAATATATGTTCCTACTAGCATATATAATAACATTTAGAGCATATTGCTAGAATAACACAATCAATAGAATATGTAAGCATAGCAACTAAATCTCAAAGAATTCCCCGATTATCATGTATATAACATTTAGAGCACACAGAGGAATAGAAGTAACTGAATTTGAATTCTTTCAATTTAGAATATGGCTCCTTGAGATTATCATGAATATCCTTGTACTTTATCATGATTGTATCCATTCTAATATGTTGGATACTTTCAGGCTTTCCAAGTCTCAAGTTGAATAAACGTATTTCATTTGAATACATTCTTGAGGTAGTTATAATCCTGTAATTCAAAGCACTTTTGGTATCCGTTTTTGGATCCATAGGGGTTAGTCATTGATCATCAATTCATTATGCTATCATAAAGATCAATAATATCACACACAAACTAAGCATAGTAAGTTAAATAATCAATTTAGCATTAAGCACAAAGTTAATAACATTTCCACAGTTTCCTTTTCATAAACCTGTAATCGTGTAGTTAAAACTGGGAATTCATTAATACTTCAAAAATTCTGAATTTTGGATATGTTATAGTACACATCTCAAGCTTTCTAACAAGATATAGATCATATCAATCAGAGTTTTATAGCTCACGATATGACCAGTTAAATTCACTGCATTAGAAATAGAGTATTTAACAAGACAGTCACAATCACGAATTTACTGGAATAATGTACACATCCAAAAATTCTATATATTTCCAGTATTAAACTTGATTGATCTATCTTTGTAATGCCATTGGTTTCATGCTCAAAGGATTTGTATAGCTCAAGTTATACTCATTTTAAGTAAACTAGTCAAGAACAGAGTTTATGACAGAACAGCCATGTTCACGAGATTTATGGGAGCATTATACTTGACTAAAAAATATGAAAATTTCCAGAACTAAAATTTATCAAGATATCTTTCAATGAACACTAGTTTAACTTAAAAACAATTTTTGTAACTCAAGATATGCGTAAAACAATTCAGCTATGTCAGAAAGCAACATATAAGTGAACAACTATAGATATAATCATGTGTCATTCATAATTTTCAACATTCAAACCAAGCACATATGATTTTATCCATTCCCTAAGGCCTAAAGGATATATACCTCATATTCATTGGATTCACATGTGAATAAGCATAAGAGGTAAAGATATTTGATACCTTGGCCTTTGTAATCAAGTGGAGACTTTTTCTTATCCATTGCTTCTCTTTTTGGATTTTGAACCTTCTGGGTTCCATCTTGTGCATGTGAGAAGCTTTGGCTGAACTTCCATTACTTCTTTGATTGATAATTCCATCATTAGGCCTAGGAAGCATTTTCCTTGATGATTTCTTTTTCTCTTGACCTTTTTGTCCATCATTTTGAATAATTTTCTGCACATTGGAAAAGCTAGGAGGACTTTTTGGTACCCATTTCATCTTTGGTCCTTGAGGGTTAAGAATAACATTCATAGAATTTTTGACAACCCAAACCGATTTATTTCTCATACAAGAATTTCTTCTATGATAGCACAAATGAGAAATATGTCCTACTTTAGCACAATAATTACATACAATGTGTTTGCAAGATAACTTGTTCTTTTTAAGCTCAACTTTCAAATTTTTGACTTTCTTGCTATTATCATTATCCAAACTATTATTTCCACAATCATTTATAGGTTTTCCATGTACAAAAGTATCATTATTATTTTCATTTTCAAACATGGAATATGAGCATGTAGGATTATCAATTATGGAAAGTTTGGATGATAGTTCCTCAACTTGATTATCAACATCAATGCAATTTTTAAGAATGGTTGAGGATTCATAATTCAAGGATATGTTCTCTTCTTGAAAATCATATATATTTTTCAAAGATTCAATTTGATTTTCAATGAAGCAAATACTTTGTATTGAAACCAAATTTCTATTTTTCAAGTTCAACAAGCTATCATTCAAATCATCATACGAACATTGCAAATTATAATGTGAAGGACTATAATCAAGGTTTATATTATTTACCTCAACTTGAATGTCATCATTGTCACAAAGAGGTTTTGAGCTTCTTTGATCCCTTTCGATCCCTTCTTGAGTGTATTTATCATCTTTTTCTTCTTCCAATGGATTTTGCAATTCTTGCTCTCTATGTGCATCTTTATGCACAGAGTCATCATTGACAAGATAGATAGCAATAAGAGTATCCCATCTTTAGCATTTATGCAATGTTTAATCTTAGCATATGCATCAACATATACACTTTTTTTAAGCATTTGCATAGCCTCAAGATTGAAGACAAAACATCTTTTATTGAAATCATTCATGCATTCTTCTATTTTCAATGAAAAACCTTCATCTACAACATGCCACATGTAAAGATGAATTGATTGAATAAAAACTTCCATTCTTTTCACCCAATATTCAAAATCCTCACCATCAAAGAATGGTGGTTTATCACATTCAAAGCCTTGCATTTTTTTGTTTGATTTAAAATTAAATTATATTGGAAGCCCCAACAAGGATCTTTAACTCTAGGTGGTTAAACCTCTAACTGAGCACTAAGCTCTGATACCACTTGTTAGGAATGTGGCTTCCACACTCAAGAGGGGGGGTGAATTGAGTATTACAAAATTTTCGCAAAAGCCCCTTTCTAGTTTCTAAATAATTATTTAAAGCAAACTTTGAGATGTGGAAAGCTAATCAATACATTCAGACAATCCATAACATATAATATATCACAATTAAAGAGCTTATGCTAGCACATACAAGATATCAAAGAAGCAATTAAAATACTAGAAATAAAGAGTTTAGAGTTTAGAGAATTGCTAACACAATATATCCTGGTTCGGTCACCACCACTTCTTACCTACGTCCAGACTGAAGCCGCTCGATCAACTCTTTTCACTAACTATCAAGCTTGAGGGTGCTTGACAAACCTCTACAATCTTTCAAGACTTCGGGCTCTTGATGCCTCACAATTTTTCACTCCAAATTTACTTAGGTATTTGGTAACCTCTCAAGAATAGGGTTCACTCCCCTCTCAAATCAAGAAGTAAGATTGAGGTGATTAAAAGTGGCTAAGTACTCTCAAAGTACAGATTTCCCAAATTGAAGAACTAAGAGATGTATAGCTTCAAAGGAAAGATGAGCTCAAGTATATGCAATGAGTAAAGTAAGCAATTAGTAAGCAATAATGAGCTAGAATGAGTAATAAAGGTTCAATAAATTATCTATGGTCGTCCACTTTTCATTACCATTGATGTGGGTATTTATAATGACCCCTCATATGAAAACTAGTCGTTTCTAGCCGTTTATAGCCGTTGCAGACAGCAGATATCCGGATATTCATCGGGCCCATATCCGGATATTCTTGTTCATATATCCGGATATTGATATCTGGATATTCTTACCAAAATATCCGGATATTTCATGGCAGCATCCTTTTTGTGCGAATCTTCTTTTCTTTTCTTTCAAAATGGTTTCTATGATTTGTAATGCATGTAATTGGTTATGGAAATTGTTTAGAAATGTTTGTATCATGAATGTACCTTTTCCAAACCAATATAGGACTTATAAAACCATTTGACTTGTCAATTCTTTAAGGATGCTTTCTTTTCAAAACTTGAAAGCCACAAAATATTTTTGGCATGTTGCTTGTGTGCTTAAGTTACTTAAAAACCTTTTAATGCGTGTTTAGCTCGTTAGATCAAGGTTCTTTAAGTACTATACAATATGAATGACTTGAGCTCATGTAATGCTAGGATCTATACACCTTTACATATTTTCCTAAGTCCTAAGTAGATGTATCATAGAGATCTTGGACTTGTCTGCATACTTGACTTGCATGCCTTCACATATACTTGATGTTTGATTTCTTTTGGATTTTTCTTTGTCTTTGAGCATTCTTCTTTGACTTGTTTGTTATCATCAAAACTATGCTGACGTGGAATCATCAACTGTATCATCTTTGAGTACGTGGCAGCCATATCATCACTTTGATTCTTCAGCTGTATGCGAGACTTGCTAAATACTGCGGAACTACAACACGGAAAGGACGTCTACACATAAATTTTTCTGAAAAGGGGAGATATTTTAACCTTCAATTTTTTTTAATTGATGTTTTTAGTTAGATTCAAATTTTTAGAAAATTCCTAAACAAGCAGTTCCAGAATGATCTAAGCTTACTCAGTAAATAATTAGATTGAGTTGGATGAAGCATTATATCTGTGAGCAATTAATTGTTTTAATCTGAGAATGATGACTGCTCATTTTTATAACTGTTTTGGTAGAAATCTTTGGTTAATGCTTGATGTGAAACTGTGAATTAAGATTCTAGTTTGAATTATAACTGTGAGGATTTGAGCCTAAACAGAAATTTTTTTGAGAGAGGCCTCACTGTAGTAGTTTCTAGAACTTGAACTGTTTCTCTGGCTTGCATGCTTTACTGAAATGATAAGGGCATTTTTATTCTTGTTAACTTAGAGCCAAACAGCCTACCCATAAGAATTTTCATTGTTAAGCCCTTTTGAGCCTTAAACCAGTTCATTCAAACCTGATGAAAATTACTTAATCCTGTTCCTCTTGACACACCTTGAGAGATTGAATGCTGATCAAAGAAGAAAAGTCAAATTACTTCTCAAAAGGAAAAGTTAAGTAGCTGAGCAAGGAAAATAAGAAAAATTACAGCTCAAAAGAGAAAAGAAAGAAAACATCTGCAAATAAGGAAAGAAAAAGTTAGTGAAGAAAGGGAAAGAATCCCAAGTTTTTAAAATGAGGCAAAGCCTAGAAGAGAAGGAAGTATTATTAAAATCAGTATTTTAATCTCTCCAATCAGCTTCTGACCAAAAAAAATTCTCACCCCCAAACCAGGCCAAGTTAAAACCTATCAAAGACCTTTTGATCAGTCTATGCATGTCAAATGGATTCCTCATTCTTAGGAATTGAGAATAAGTTCAAGCCTATGGAATTCCTACTACACTGATGGATAAGTGTGAAACCCTTAAACACTGAATGTGATGAGAGTGCATTTAAACTGATGAGGAATATTCAAGATGGAGTTTAAATTCTTGATATAACTGAAAAGAATTATTGGGAGTTTTTGACAAAGAGTTATACATGCATAGCAGTCTGAATTCTTAAAATGTTGTGTTCCATGTTTTCACTGAATTATTCTTTGCTAATAACTTGAATCTATTACATTGCTGAGGACAGCAAAGTTCAAATCTGGGAATTGTTTGATATGCGTTCAGCATATAAGAAAATCTAAGCCAAAAAGAGAAAGAATGTTGATTAAATCTTAAGCAAAAAGGGCAATAATCACCGTTGATCTGTCAAAATCTTAATCAGAGATTGCATACTGATTTTGTGTTGATTTCGTAGGAAAAACAGACAAATTGGAGCTAAAGAGGAAAAGCTAAACTGAAGGTCCACGCTCACAGCGTGGATATGACGCTCATAGCGTGAAGGGAGCCTTTCAGGCAGAAGCTACCACGCTACTGGCGTGGGAACCACGCGAGTAGCGCCAGAGATCAAATTCAGGCAGAAGCTACCACGCTACTGGCGTAGGAACCACGCCAGTAGCGCCAGACCCTAAAAAAGCCCACGCTTGCAGCGTGGAAACCACGCTAGTTGCGTGGTGCTCCAGGATTATGAAGAAAACTCCCACGCTCACAGCATGCGAACCACGCTAGTAGCATGGGAGGTGCGGACAATCAGCATTAAATCCTTTTCAAATCAGAGACAAGATTACAGTGAGATACGGAAAAGATTAGATCAAGCTTCTCCACCAGGTCAAAGACTCTATAAATATAGATTCAGACCTCAAGAGAAAAACAACACTTTTGTACGAGAGAAATTGCGAGCAACAGGAATCGGAGCGAGCTTTCGGTGCCTGAAGAATCAAGATTTCTTCTTCCATTCTTTTCGGTTAATTTTAGTTTCATGAATTCTTTTGAATATTTTGTTTTGTCAGACATGAATATGTCTGGCTAGTCTTTTATATTGTGGTAAGGGTCACAACCCTTGATGTGAACCCCTTGTATTTTGGTTAAGTTTATGGTTAATTATTTCAATTGAATTTATTTTACTCTGTTCTTCATCCATAATTCTTTTAGAATTCACGACTCTATTAGGATTGCGAGGGTTAGGGTTTTCAATAGGAATATTGGGATTCTAATTCCTGACAAAGGGTAAGATAACTGTTCACGTATGCACTAGGGATAGGCTATATGAAATGCAAACGTGGAAAATTCACTGGGCTTAAAGATTAACTTGAAAAGGGATTTCTAAGGGATTAGGATTCCAATAGGGTTAATAAGGTCAAGATCACTAAGGGATTAGGGCTTAACTAATGAATTATAGATGGTGAATTGTTTGATCAATTGGGTAATTAAATATAAATATTAATCAATATTACAAGGTGGGGATCGGAAAGGTATTGGCATCCTTTACTGCAATAGTTTTTCTTTATATTTTTCTCAAACTCTCAACCTTTTACTTTAAGTTTTCAAACTTCTCTTGAATTGTTCAAGAAATATTGAATAGTTCACAACTGTTACAACACAATTACTTCATAATCCTCTTTTTGTTAATCCAATAAGAAAGGAAAAGTTAAATTTAAATCTGGTGCCTCAATCCTCGTGGGACGATATTCTTACTCACTTTTTATTACTCGGTACGATCGGTGCACTTGCCGATTTTACGCAACATCCAGTAATCCCAACCTAGGTCAAGTCTCTGCTCCCCCACCGACATCTCATAACGTAACCTGGTTTCCTTCTTCATCCGTGATTCCTCAAAGGGTCATAGTTACAAACCCAGTTAATAGCAGTCACGAACCTTGTTATAATTGTGTGTACCTCAATGACCAATTTGTAGAAAAGGGAAATGATTTTATGGCCGACTTATCTTAGGTAGTTACACCCATGGTTCATGCCCTCCAATTCTTGGCTCATCGGTTGTTTCAGATGATTCCTCTAGCTGATCTTCCCATAGTATTTTATTTAGATAAAGTATGCACTTACCCCATTTTAATCCTCTCATGTTGCTGTTCTAGGTATTTATGGAGTCACCTTCTGCAAAGTTAGGTGTTGGAGCACCGTCGACCAGTTAGGGATATGAAGCTGATGTAACCTCGGCTGAGCAGGGCTCTGCTCCTGTTAGCAGTAACCTTCGCAAGCAATTTCCTTGGGTGACAGAAGAGGTTTTAAGTTTTAGATCAATAATGACTACTGAAGATGTATCTGGCCTTCATATTGGTAATCCAGTATGGCTCAACACTTTCTCTCCTGCTGAAGACGAACCCATTTGTTCAGGTCAAAACCCTAAAGAACCACATTTTTTCTTCTTTTACCGAGATCTGATTACCAAGATTGGTATTCGTTTTCCTTTCTCAACCTTCCAAATAGAACTTTTGAACCATCTTCTTCTTTCTCTTTCCCAGATTCATCCTAATAGGTGGGCCTATATAGTTACCTTTGAACAGCTATGTTTGTCTTTGTCTTTACCATGTACAGTTTCTGTTTTCCTTTATTTTTTCAACATTTACACCCCTCGCACCAGCTCTGAAGCTCCGAGATTTAAAGGGTGGACCAGCATACGTGGTCGTGCTAGCAATCCTCCTAGGAGGTTATTTTCTTTTTATAGTGATTCCTTCAAAGATTTTAACGGCTCATACTTCAAAGTTATTGCTGAGCTCAGAGAAAAGCCATGATTTATTGGCGAGGATGGAGAGGGGAAGTTCCCCTTTAGTGGTCCCAAGAACACCACTTGCGCAGATCGTCTAACTTTAAGTTGAGGTTGTCGAGCAAAGATAAGATCAACGTCAAGGCTTTGCTGGATCATGTAAAAGCGCAAGGTCATCTGAGCGCGGCTTCCCTTGTAGCCAGATCGTAGGCTGTCACAGGCCAAAATAGTATGCATTTTGCCCTCTTTCTGTGTTATTTTGATTTATTGTTTGACTTAACCATGTCTGTTTTCTTGCAGCTTCCAATATGGAGGACAAACCAGATTATATCGCGGCTTTGCAAGGCAAGTCTTCAGCCCGGCCCACGCTAGCTGGAAAGAGACAAAGGGCCTCTGGTCCTTCTGTAATAACAACCTCTTCTATCTTGGTTACTAATCCTCTGGTATCTATGTTGGATCTTACTGATGATATGGACTGGTTGGAGGCAAGTCTTAACCTTGATCCTCAAACTGAAGTTACAGGAGGTACCACACATGCCGTGGTTTCAGTGGATCGCGGTACCGTGATCCCCCCCTGCTCCGTGGTGTAGCTCTCCCTCCACCTGCATTCTTTGGCTCTGGAATCATATCAAGGGCCGAGATGGAAAAGTTACAAAAGGCCGAGATGGAAGAGCTACAAAAGGCCGAGTTGTATGCTTTCAAGGCGGCTTCTCTATTGGAACCCTACTCTCTTTTAATGGAAAAGCATTCAGAGCTTGTTGCTGAACTTGACATCCTTCAAACCGATCGTGACAAATTCAAAGAGGATAATCAGAATTTGACTACTGCTGCTGCCAAACTAAAGTCGTCTATTACTATACTAACCTCATTCATGATGTTTATATCATTAGATTAGCTCTTTAACTCATATTTGCTAGATTGGAGCTATTCTATAGATTGTTACTGCGACAGCAGTCAAAAACAACAGCTAAAAACTCAACAGTCTATTAAGATCGCTCTCGAAATTAAATTCACTGTACTGGAGCTATTCTACAGTCTATTACTGCGTCAGCAGTTAAAAACAGCAGATGAAAATTTACCTGACTGGAATACACTCAATATGGGTATCTAAATTCTTGAATTTCATTCTCATTCTATTTATGACCATAAGGTCCTCATCATAACCCTCTAATTTAAAAGTCATGTAATTAGGATTATTATACCTTCCACACATGGGGCATGGGGGATAACTGCTGGAGTTGATGCTGAGTCAGAATGTACACCACTGACATGAACAGCATTGGTATCCACCTGTTGATAGTCATTGGGCACATGCTGCCCCGATGGATCCTCCCTAATTGGGGGAATTGGTTCATGTCTAGGATTCAACATCGATGGCTGCCGGTAGCCACTTCTGGTTGTCCGCACCATTTTGACTGCTGGCTTTTAATCACGTGATCGTGGAAAAGTGGGTTTGTTTTCCACAGACGGCGCCAATGTTCTGCCTGAATGGCAGAGATGTCTTACCAAAGGTTAGCTAGTTGATGTTGGATCTGGTGCTCTCTCTAGATACCTATGGGTTAGGTATCTTAGGAGTAGCGAACCACGACACATGATATAACGGCCTTAGCCAAGAGGGGGGGTGTTGTGTGATTGCATAAAATAGGTTAAAGAGATATCAGTCATACCTGTGGTCTTTAGCTCATATTTATAGAGTTTACCTTAGAGCTTGAGTGATTGGGCCTTCTTAGAACGTGGACCTTAGCCAGGTCCACAACAACTTTCAGATTAGTTGGTGTAAAATTTAAGGAACAAAAGGAGCTTTAAGACTTGTAGTCTCTCCATGCATTAGCAAATGCTAACATATAATTCGTGTGATGACCATAGGAACCCAAACCCAATTCAAAATTTCCAATTTCATAACCTTTTTTCTTTCAGTTTTTCATTCTTGTTGGATAAGTAGATGCGACTTTAATTCTCTTTCATATAGTTGTTCAGAATAATGAACCACTTCTTTAACATATCATCATTTAAAGTGAACTAATGCTGAGGGTATCACCACGCGCAAGTGAGATAACCATTAATCCAGAACCATCAATAGCTAAAATTATAGACACCATTAACCCCTATATGGAACCTAGGCCATGCTAGAGTTACGAGTAGATATTAGAGGTGTGTAAAATAACAAAAAAAATTGAACTGAATTAATCCGAACCGTACTGCACTTAAAAAAATTAGCTTTTAAAAATCAATTTGTAAACTGAATAGCTTTTTAAAAAATCAATTCTTGAATAGAACTATTTTTTAAAAATCAGTTCATGAACTGAACTTGTTTATGAACCGAACTGATTTTCATAACCAGTTTAAGAATCAAACTCGTTTAAAAAACTATGAACGAAATTGCTTTTTTTCTTCTTCTCTTATATTTTATATATATTTTTCTCTTTATTTATTTTTTCCTTCTTTTTTATCTTTATTTTTATTACTTTATTTCTTTAATTTTTTATTTTTCTATTTCTTTTTTATTTCTTTTCTTTTTTCTCTTACGTATTTTTCTCTCTTATTTTTACTTTTTTTTATTTTTTATTTTAATTTTTTATTCCTTTTTTTTTCAAATTTGTGGTATTATTTATATTTATAATTTTTTCCTCAGTATTTTAATATTTTTCATATGGTTTCAGAACTTGTTCAAAAATCAGTTTTAGGTGTATGCAAAAGAACCACAAAAAGTACTACGCTTAAAAAAATAATTTTAAAAATTTAGTTCTTGAACTGAACTATTTTTAAAAATTAGTTCTTGAACTGAAAACCAGTTCATGAACCGAACAAGTATTTTTCTATTCTTTTCATTTTTTTTCTTTTTTTCTCTCTATTTCTCTTCTCTTCTTTATTTATTATCTATCTTCTTCTTTTTGTATTTCTTTATTTATTTATTTTCTTTTTCTCTTACATATTTTATTTCTTATTTTTTTATTTTTAAATATTTATTTTTAATTTTAATTTTTAGTATCATTTATTTATATATATATATATTTGTAATTTTTATTTGGATTCAAAATTGATTTTAAAAATCAATTCATAATTGTTTATGAACTGAACTAGTTATGAACTACTTCAAAACTAAAGTGAACTAATAAACCATTTAATTCTAAGAATTTAATTATTTTTTTCAATTTAGTTCGTTTCGGCAAAGAAAACGAACTGAATTGAACTATGCACACCCCTAATAGATACAAAGTGGTACATACTTGATTCCGCTTAAACAATATTTTGGGTTCAAGTATTTATGAGTGCAAAAAATTATCATTGAGAGAGCTAGCCCACCATTTGTGTTCTGTAGTAGATTATATAGAAACTAACCATCCAGAAGATCATATAATAAAGAATATTTTAAAAAGAAACTTTAGAGAATTAGAATTTGACGAAGAAGAATATTATCATTTTCAAGAGATATATCAAAACGAAGGTTTTGTTTTATACGACCAGTATGATTTTCCATTACCTAATTATTATTACGACTCAGATTATAATTCATCAGATTAACCTTAGATTTTTATGAACTATCTTGAAGAATTTTATAAATCATTCTGTTCTGGTATTATATATTTTTGTAAAAATATTACAGAATTTGAATTTTACTATTATTCACATACTTTAATTTTCTAGACGAAACTAATCAGGAAAATATCTTTAAACAAAAATTATCTTAACTATATTAAATCAGTAGTCTCTTTAATAGACTCAACATCCAGAAAAAGATTTACTTAGGAAGATAATTATTAATAATATAGAAAAATTAGAATTTAATTTTCTTGACTATTATTATTTTGAAGAAATGTTAAAGCAAGAAGGATTAGATTTTTTAGATAAAACAGTTTATATACAATCTTATTTGTATGAACCTTATACAAGAAGCATTTGAAAATTTTAATAAAAAATTAGAAATTCATTTAGCATACCGTACTGAAGCTTATTGTTATTCTTATCTTTGGGAATATATAGCGGAGCCTAATAGTTCCAATATATTTAAAAAAGATCAAATATACTATCATAAGTTAGTAAAAGATAATATAATGAAAAATAATCTTGGAAGTCCAAATTTTCGACAAAAAATGTTTCGTCAAAATTAAAGACGGAAATTTCAACGAAAAATATAGTTCGTCGAAATTTTTTTAAAAAATAAAAAAAATATATATATTTATGAATTTTTCGACGGAATTCAATTTTCCTCGAAAATCATGAAAAAAATAAAAAAATAAAATATATTTATGAATTTTCGACGTGAAACGAATTCCATCGAAAATCATTAAAAAAGTAAATAAAAAAGACAATATATTTATGACTTTTTCGACAGAATTCAATTTCCGTAGAAAATCATAAAAATAAAAAAATAAAAAATATATATATATATATGAATTTTCGACGAAAAATGAATTCCGTCGAAAATTATTAAAAAAATAATAAAAAAAATATATTGTTAATTTTTCTTCCGTCGAAAACCATAAAAAAAAAATATTTATGAATTTTTCGACGAAATTTTCGTAAAATGAATTCCGTCGAAAATCATAAAAAAATAAATAAAAAAGAAAATATATTTATGAAATTTTCGAAGGAATTCTACTTCCGTCGAAAATCATAAAAAAATAAAAAAAATAAAAAAATATATATTTATGAATTTTTCGAGGGAATTTCATTTTCGTTGAAAATCATAAAAAATAAAAATAAAACAAAATATATTTATGAATTTTCGACGGTAATCCGTCGAAAAATATTAAAAAATAAATAAATAATATATATTTATGAATTTTACCAACGAAGGAATATTCAACGACTTTATTTCCGTCGAAAATTCCGTCAAAAATTTCATTTTCGACGAAATTTTATTCATTTTTTACGGAATTTTTTCTTCAAAAAAAAACATTTTTTTTAGTAGTGATATTCTTAAAGAATTATTAGAACCTTATATTCAAAATATAATATTTACTACTATAGAATATTTTAAATTAAGAGACTGGTTTTTATCCGGAGATAATAAATTTTACGAAAGATATGAGTCTTATTGGTCACAAGTAGATTCTATAGACGAAGATTTATATCCTGACGATCATAGATAAATTCATAGAAATAAAAAATAATTTAGATTATATTAAGAATACAGAAGAGAAGAATTAATAATTAAATAAAATACATATAGAAACTTTGCCATCTAGATCAGATATTCAACAATTAATTTTAAGTTTTGAACAAAGAAAACCTAAACCAATAGAAGTAGAAACACATCAGTTATTTGAAAACATAAAAAGAGAAGCAAAAAAATTATCAAATAAAGAAAAAGTCTTAGAAGAAAAAATTATCAAAGTAGAACAATCAATATATTAGTTCCAGAAAATGGAGTATTTTATAATAATAATATAGGAGATACTTATGTAAGATTTTTAGACTACAAACAAGGAATAAGTAGAGAAGATGATTCGGAAACAGAAACAACTAGTGAGTTTATGAATAAAATGGAAAATTCATATGAATATTATACAAACAAATATAAACATAAAATTGAAGAACAAAAACAAAAAATATTACAAGAAAGAGATTGAATGTTACGAAAACAAATTAAAAATGTAGAAGTAATAGAAGATAAAATATTATTTTTACAATATCCTATTTTATCAAAGGAAGAATTAGAAACATTAGAAGAAAAATTAGTTAGACAAAAAATAATTGAAGTAGAATAAGTAATATATCAAGACAAGGGACATAACAGAACAAGGATATGAATTAAAATATAAAATATCTACATAAGAAGAAATAGAACTATTAAATGATTTTATGGAACAATATGAAAAAGAAAAAGACTTTGAAGAAAGTGAAGAAGAAACAGATTTTAAAATATTATATTTAAATCTTATGGAAAGTCAAGATAGTAATAATCCTAATAGAACAAGAGCATCATGAACAACTTATACAGAGCCTAGAGTTTATAGATTAGGAAATCTCCCTAGACAAAGTTATACTAGTTATGATGATACTCGAGAAAATAAATTTAAGAGTAAAGGAAGAAGGTATCCAGTAGAACAACCTATATAATTACAACCAATAAAAATACGAAATTATACAAACCCATGTGTGAATAAAATTAAAAAATTCAGACATAAGAATAAGCACTAAAAGTATTAAACATACTATGCTAGATGAAAAAGATTTTAATCTGTATGTATAGAAGAATTAAGTAAATTAGGATTAATACGAAAATCTGATAGTAGAAATAGGTCTGCAGCTTTTATAGTAAGAAAATATAGTGAAATAGTAAGAGGAAAAAGTAGAATGGTAATTAACTATACAATATTAAACGATAATACTATAGAAGATGCTTATAATATTCCATATAAAGATAGTTTAATCTCTCATATACAAGATTGTATTTTAAAAGTGGGTTTCACCATTTTAAATTAAAGGAAGAAAGCATAGAATGGACATCATTTACTGCTCCTCTAGGACATTTTGAATGGTTAGTAATACCCTTTGAACTTAAAAATGCACTTAGTATATATCAAAGAAGAATGGATGAAATCTTCTTAAATTATAAAGATTTCTGTATTGTATATATTGACGATATTCTTGTATGTAGTAAAAATATAAAAGAACATATAGGACATTTACATGTAATATTTCCTGAGTTTGTTAAACATGGTATCATAATTAGCAAAAAGAAAATGGAAGTAGGAAAAACTTATATTAAATATTTAGATTATAATTAGGAGAAGGTATAGTAAAATTACAACCTCATATTTCTCAGAAAATTATAGATTTTCCTGAAGATTTAAAAACGTTACAAAGATTTCTAGGATTATGTAATTACGCTAGAAATTTTATAAAAGACTTTGGTATGACCTTTATATAGTAAAGCATCAATAAAAGGACAAAGATATTTTAATAATGAAGATAAAAAATTAGCAAGACAAATAAAAGAGTTAGTTAAAAATTTACCACCATTAGCACTTCTACTAACTACTGATTACAAAATAGTAGTAACAGATGGATCAGAATTAGGTTGGAGAACTGAATTAAGAAAAAAACCTAATAAATACTCTAAATAAGAAACTGAAAAAATATGTAGATATGCTAGTGGAAAACATAAAGTAAAAAATTTAAGTGCAATAGATTATGAAATAGTAGCAGTTATTGAAGGATTAGATGTCGTTGAAATTTTTATTGTGAATAGAGAATTTACGATAAGAACAGACTGTGAAGCCATAGTAAAATTTTAAAACAAGTTAAATGAAAATAAATTAGGAAGAAGAAGATGGTTGATATTAAAAGATAAATTTATTAATCATGGTTATAAAATTAACATAGAACACATCAAAGGATAAGATAATTATATAGCAGATTATTTATCAAGAGCTATTACTAATTCTTAGTCTTAATCTTCAAATGAGACCAGACAACCATCCAAGAGCAATTACGTATAATCAAGAACAGCAGCAGCGTATTTTAGAATAGAATCTTTATCAAAGATCAGCAGAACAAAACTCATATCAAAAATCTGTAGTCATGCCAAATAGTTTAAACTTCGGTAATGTTAATTTACAAACTCATATAACATCTATATAAATGTGAATGAATGCACATATACATTATACCACATACTTTCAAACAATTCAACCATAATGTCCATCATCAAGGTGGGATCACAAGAGAGAGGAGCAACCAGAACTAGGAGCTTACCTCACTGAGCTTATCACAAGCCCAACTCCAACAGTAAAATACATATGCTCCAATAAACCCTCAAGTGTCAAATTCTCTAGGCAAACCTAGAGCAGGAATCATTTACAACATTAATACTCAATCACTTAATGATTCCATATTTCATTCTTACATGCCAATAATATGCCCATTACAAGTCTAGACCAATTATTACATAATTACGTATTTTAGTGTATTATGAAGTGTTCACTTATTACCCAATCAACCACATAGTTTAAGCACCTTGCATAATCTTAGAATCAAACACTAGGATCACTAAGGTAACTTGGATTATTTTCACTCATCCAAGCCATATATATACTTATTATAAGTTACTAAGGGTTTCCATCATCCCACCTAGCTTAAATATCACTTTTACGGTTTTTTCAAATTTGTACATGCTTATGTTTTCTAGTCATTGTGCGCAATCCACTTGTTATAAAATTCTCATCTTTTAGTATGTTAATCTAAATTCAATTACCTTTCCAACAAGGTATCACATGCCTCATTTGGAGTTTTTTAGCTTGGGTTATCACCATTTGAAGTTGAACAAGCAAAGCTGTCTGCTAACTCCAAACAGAGCCCTAGACATCCCTTACCATTTCTGCGATTATGGAAAATTTACTAAACCAATTACTCTCAAATTTTTATGCAGATAACTAGACACCTTCAGCTTTAATTCGAATCTAATTTTAGTAAGAAATGAGGGAGAAATAATTCGTGGAAGTTGCAGCCATGTACAGCCCCTGCACATTGCCTCCCAGGGTAGTCTCCACTCAATCAAACCTACAGAATGCTATACATCTTAAAATGGTACCAAATTTTGACACCACATAGCTAACATCTCCAGCTTCAAAACTATATAATTTACATCCCTATAGGACCTCTGTGGAGGGAGATATTCCTTCTCCAAGTTAGCCTAAAAATTGGTCATTTAACCCTAAGTGAGTTTAATTATCAAATCTTAATTACCTATGGTTAACAACTCTAAGTCACTTTAATTCTTGGATTTTATTCTATTATTAGGTCACATTATGAAATTCCACTTAGTCACATTGTGCCATGGTACCTCAAGTTCGTTAATTGCATGATTAGTGCTCCTGAACCCTAATTAGGTTCATTTTTAGGGTTTAATCTTTAATTAGTGTATTATGCATAGTCCACCTCACTTCACCACTAGATTAATGTCCTAATTAGGTCTTAATATTAATTTTAACATAGTGACCCTAAATTAATCACATATGGCCGAATTGCTTAGCTGTTTAAATTAGTATTTTTAAGCTTATTTCTTAGTCATTTCATTAGTTAATTAGTACCTACACTTAATTAATCCACTAATCCATGATTTCCTTATTTTTAACACAATTAATCCACATTATATCAAAGGGGGAAGATTTGATTAATTATATTTATTAGGTTTTTTAGCCATCCTTCATCAAGATTAGTAGGTTTCACTTAAAGATCACCCACTTAATTAATCTTTCTTAGTTTCTCTTAGGATTTTTCCACACTTAATCACTTCATAAAAAAATTTAGCCATCAAATCCTAGATCCCATGACATGGCTGAATCATAGGTGTCTCCTTTAGGGTTCAAGTTCATTCTTTTTCATGGAATCCACACAAGGATCCAAAGGTTGCACCTTTACGCATCAAAACAATCATTTCTTGATTCAAAACTCACACACCCTCAAGAACAATCATCAAAACCTTTTCTTTTTAAAAAAATTTCAGCAACATACCACCCACCCATACACAAAACCATGGCATAAAGAGGAGGAAAGGAAGCCTTTTTGAGTCATCTTTTCCCAAGGTGAAGCTTACATCTTCAAGTTCACACCTTTAGCTCCAAGCTCCACCTTTTACCACCAAGAATGCTCCTTTAAACAAGAACACACCTTCAAGAACATGCTCAAGAGTTGGAGCTCATGAACACAAGAGAAAATGATGATATTTTTCAAGAAAGTTTAAGAACACTTACACTAGAACTCAAGAGAACTAAGCAAGGATGTGTTGTTCTTGAAGAGCACTCAAGAACACAACTCCATGGTCCTTGAACTCCCAAAAACCATGGCTGTATGGTGGTGTGAGGAACTCAAAAATTTGATCCACAACATGAAAATGGTATGGTTGTGAAGAGGAAAGTGAGGGGAACAAGTTTGGTGAAGGAGATTTGGTGATTTGGTGAGGTTTTGGAGATGAAATCTTAGAGAGAAGTGAGAGCAAAGTTTGAAGTTTGAATTTTAGAGAGAGAAGTGAGAAGGGGGCTAATTCAGAATGAGGGGGAAAGGGAAAGGTGCCCTAATTAGAGGTGCTATGTCACTTTAGTGGCATTTGTTCTTTAGTGAGACTCGCTGTAATTTTTATCTGAACCGTCATCAAATTTTTACCCGGAAACCCCAAGACTCTAAATTTAAGTACTTAACATTAATTTTGTCTAATTATCATGTTCATAACTTAAAAATTTGATTAGTAGATCACAGATCCACTAACAGTTGTTTAATTGCATTGTAGTCTTTACCGAAGTTCTCAGCTGTACCCGGATTTCATAATCTTCTTAACTTTAACATTATTGGTCTAATTATGACTTATTAGACATATATTGGTCTTTATTTCCATTTTCTCATCTTTTTCCCATTTTAGAATTCTACCGGCTGCTTCTACACAGTACAAAATACTCGGTAGAAGTGACTTTTCCAAAATATCCCAATATGGGTATCAAACTTCATCAAATCATATGCTAACCTCATTCATGATGTTTATATCATTAAATTATCTCTCTAACTATAATTTACTAACTTGGAGCTATTCTATTAACTGTTACTGCGTCAGCAGTCAAAAACAACAGCTGAAAACTCAACTGTTCTGAATATCCCCAATATGGGTATCAAACTTCATTAAATCTTATGCTTACATCATTTATGATATTTATATTATTAGGATAGCTCTCTAACTTAAATTCACTGTACTGGAGCTATTCTATAGTCTATTACTGCGTCAGCAGTAAAAGAAATAGCATATGAAAATTCACCTGAATGGAATACCCTCAATATGGGTATCCAAATTCTTAGTATTTCATTCTCATTCTATTTATGACCATATGATCCTCATCATAACTCTCTAATTTAAAAATAATGTAATTAGGGTTATTATATCTTGCTTGTTAGTTTGCTTATATATTATGTTATGGGTTAGGTAGTCTTGCCCCGTCTGATATGAATCATTGTTCACCACCCCTAACGGAGCCAGTGAGTGACCATAAGCTTGTGAAAAAGAATTAATTATAGGTTAGGTCCATGGTAAATGTAGTTAGGATAAGTGTACAGTAACATAATCTTGCGGTTAGGGTGTAGAGCCTTACCTTTAAAAAAATCTACTACATATAAGAAAGAAATCATAATAAACTGATCACATTTCTCACCAAGGTCGAGGTAAAGTGATGGTCGTCATTTCTTCTAGAGAATTATATGGATATTAATATATGTTTGGCAATTGTCACATTTCTCCACATAATGTTTTGTGTTTTTCTCTATTGTTGGCCAATAATAGCATTCTTGGAGAGCTTTCTTCGTCAATAACCAATTTTTTTAGGAATTTCTTCGAGTATGTAAGTGTATTTTGCAGTCTTCAAGGACTTCAGCAATGATTAAGAGAAATCTCTTCTATACATCTTGTCTTCCACCAGTTGAGAATCGTTGTACACCATCAACTCTTCCCCTCCCAATTATTTAGCTTAGGTAAGCCCAACAATTATTGCAAGTAATATCATCCCACTAGTCGAGAAAGTTGTAAGAATTAGATTCCGTGAAGATGAGAAAACAAGCCACTTATACAAGAATCTTAAAAATCAAGTGCAAAAAGTAAATGCAAAATAAAATATTTTCTTCAAAGGATTATTAAGATGAAATATAGATTATGTGAATTGTTTTTGGTTTTCCAAAATAGGAAAAGAGAATGAAGCTTGAAAACTATTGACACACAATCTCTAAAAAATGGTAAATTTGATGAAAAAGACTGGATGGAGATAACAATCCTTCAACTAATGTACAACATATTTGTGTTCCAATATCGCATACAACAATGATCCATTACTCTAGTGATAAGACCCAATTCATTTGAAACTTAATGTGATCGATTACTCTAGTTGAAAAGAAGATCGACAGGGGACCTAGGAAAATACCTAGGTATCATTGGGAGCAATTTACTTATGATACTTAGTTGACATTCGTAAAAACTATCTAATGAATTTTTGCTCCGCTTAGCCCTCCCCCACCCCCCCTCCCCCCGCGCGTGCCCCGTATTTTAGTGATATGTTCTATAGGAATTGGACGATCCTATTTGGTCAAATACCTAGCGACAAGCTCCTGTGTTCCTTTCATTACAGTATTTCTGAACAAGTTCCTGGATAACAAACCTAAGGTATACTTCTTCATCCCAAAAGAGTAGAAAGAACCCATTTCTCTCATGTGCTTGACCAAATAAAGCAATGCCTCAATTCGTGGAATGTATTAACTTTGTCCCTAGGAATGAGAACAACCTTGACCCAAGCAGTTTTATCAGTCTCCCCTTTTTAACCCATGTAGCCTCCATGTTGCCTCTCTCAATATGTCATGAGATGGAGAAAATAATGAGAGGTTTCATATAGTACTCCACGAGTCAAACAAAGAAAACTCACCTACTTAATTGGAGTATGGTGTGCAGGGAGAAGGATTTGGGAAGTCTTGGCATTAGGAGATCGAAACAAGTCAACATAGCATGTATCATGAAGATTGGGCATGGTCTCATGACAATGAAAGATGCCCTTTGGGCTAAAGTGTTGCGATCAAAATATGACATAGGGGATGGGTTGGTACTGAGTCTGGAAGTAAAAAGAGATTGGTTTAACCTTTAGAGAAGTATTGTCAAGACATGGCTTCTAAATACAGTTAGCTCAAGAATAATTATATGAGAACATGGTTGGGATGGAGTAGCAAATTGGTTAGCTACACAGGCCTATCAACATGGTTAGGAACTTCAGGTATTCAATAATCCTCCTATCGATAGGGGTGAGCAAAAGAACCAAAAAACTGAACTGAACTACAATGGACTTAAAATAACTGATTTTTAGAAACCAATTTATGAACCGAACTAGTTTTTAAAGAACCAGTTCAAGAACCAAATGCGTTTAGGGCATGTTTTAATGTTTTATTTTATTTTATTAAGTTTTTATTTTATGTATGGGCCGAAGTGGTAGAATCCTAACCTGTTCTGAATGTTGGTAATTTAAGGGAAACTTTAGGAAACCCTTCGGCAGTCATATTTTGGATTTGAATAATTTTTTTGAGTTTTTTTTATCGAAATTCTGCACTCTTTCTTTTCATCTTCTTATTTTTCTTCTCTTTTATTTAATTTTGAATGACGTTTAACCTCGCGATGCTTGGCTAAACACCTGTAATCAATCTAAGGATTAAAGGTTCGTTAGTTTATTTCATAGGATATGTTTTAATCTTTTAAATCAATTTCATTTTTTCCAATTCAGATTGAATATCATGCGATTGTAGGTATTCAAACTGAATAATGTGATTGCATCATATAAAGAAAAATTGATCATTAGATCTAATGGTCAGATTAACCAACCCAATGAACATAAGTTGAATATGTTTAAATTACTGCGATTGCATAGTTTAAATACTGTATTCAACCAAACACTATGCGATAGTCTAGAGAGGGTTTCCAATTAAATTTGAGGATTCCGAATTTAATTGGGGTTAATCACGAATTGATAATTATATTTTTATCCAATGATGAAATAAATTAATGAATCTTAATTCCTTAGGTTGATTGCTTTTAATTCTGATTTTTAAATCCCTTTTTCAATTCTGTTTTTATTTAAATTTCAAATCAACAAAATCCCTTTTTCCCTTTTTATATTTTATTTTACAAAACGTTTCTGATTTCAAGCAGGTTCTTTGGGAGACGATCTGAGTTGCCCTATCACTACAAACCTAAATCTCAGTAATTTGCGTGGGTTTGACAGCGCACGTCAAATTTGGCGCTGTTGCCGGGGAATCTGCACGTCAAAAGCGTTCTTCTTCTTTCCCTTCTTCTTCTTTTTCTAATTTTTCTGTTTTCTGTTTTCTGTTTCTATTTCTTCTTCTTTTTCTTTTAATTTTCATTTTTTCAATTTCAATTTTAAAAAAAATTGTTTTCATTTTTCGTTTTTGTTTTTGTTTTCATTTTCTGTTTCTGTTTCTGTTTCTGTTGTTTCTGTTCTCTGTTTAGGGTTTTTGTTTAGGGTTTCTATCTGTATCTGTTTACATCTGTTTTATTTTTTTGCATTTTTTCGCATCAATTCTGCATATGTTTCTTTTTTGCATCTGCATTCTGTGTGCATTCTGTTTTGTCTTGTTTTACTATTTCTATTTTTGCATTCGTGTGCGTTTCTGCATCTGTGTTCGCATCAATTTTACAGGCGCTTCATTCAGGATTTTAGCAAGATTTCCCTACTACTATCCAACCTTCTCCAGAAAGACAATGAGTTCGAGTTTAGTGATGCATGCAAGGCAACTTTTGATCATCTGAAGCGCTGTCTAACTATTACCCCTGTGATACAGTCACCTGATTGGTCCCTTCCATTCGAGTTGATGTGCGGTGCCTCCAACTATGTTGTTGGAGTTGTTCTTGCTTAGCGGGTCAACAAGGCTCCACATGTCATTGCCTATGCCTCCAGGACTTTGGATTCGGCCTAAGTAAATTATAACACCACTGAAAAAAGAGCTCTTGGCTATAGTATTTGCTCTTGATAAGTTTTGGTCATATTTGTTAGATACTAAGGTTATTGTTTTCTCTGACCATGCAGCTTTGAGATTTCGTTTAAAGAAAGCAAATGCTAAGCCTAGACTCATCCGGTGGATGTTGCTGCTCCAAGATTTTGACATTGAAATAAAGGATAGAAGCGGAGAAAAAAACCAAGTAACTAATCACTTGAGCCGCATTACTTCTCTTTCATCTGATCTTCTCCCTATTCGTGATGATTTTCCTGATGAGCAGCTTTTATAGCCGCAAGGTAAGTTTCCCTGGTTTGCTGATATGGTTAATTACTTTGTTGCTAGTGTTTTGCCTGTTGATTCCACTAAGGCTCAGATCCTAAAATTTAAAAGTGAGTCTAAGTATTATATGTGGGATGATCCTTATTTGTGGAGATTTTGTAGTGATCAAGTAGTTAGGAGATGTGTGCCTGATATTGAATTCCAATCTGTTCTGAACTTTTGTCATGCATCTGCCTGTGGTGGTCACTTTGGACCACAAAGAACTACTAGGAAAGTTTTAGATTCTGGTTTATTTTTGCCTTCTCTGTTTCAAGATGCATATGAGTATTGTAAGTCTTGCAATAATTGTTAGAGAGCAGGTAGTATTTTTCGTAGGCATGAAATGCCTCAGCACCCTATACTCTTCTGTGAGATTTTTGATGTTTAGGGTATTAACTTTATGGGTCCCTTTCCTGCTTCTTTTGGATTTACATACATTGTTTTGGTTGTTGATTATGTATCTAAATGGGTTAAGGCGAAAGCCACCTGGACTGATGACTCTGCTGTTGTTGTAGATTTTGTCAGATCTAATATTTTCTGCAGGTTTGGCATTCCTAGAGCTATTATCAGTGATCAAGGTTCTCACTTCTGCAACCGAAACATGGCTGGATTAATCAAGAAATATAGTGTAATTCATAAAGTAGTCATTGCATACCATCCACAGACCAATGGCCAAACTGAAGTCTCAAACAGCAAATCCTTCAGAAAATAGTTAATTCTAATAGGAAGGATTGGAGCAAGAGACTTGAAGATGCTTTATTGGCGTATAGGACTGCCTACAAGACTCCAATTGGGATGTTCCCTTATCGACTTGTTTATGGAAAAACATGTCATCTTCCGGTAGAGTTGGAGCATCAATCAAATTGGGCTGTGAAGCAATGCAACATGGATCTCATCTAGTCAGGAGTGGAGAGGAAACTACAGCTGCAAGAATTAGAAGAGCTGAGATTGGATGCTTATGAGAGTTCCAGGATATATAAAGAGAAAACAAAGGCATTCCATGACAAGCAGATCCTGAGGAAATAGTTTGTAGTGGGCCAAAATGTTCTACTGTTTAATTCTCGTCTTAAGCTCATGCCTGGTAAGCTTAGATCAAGATGGAATGGCCCATTTGTTATTACTCATGTCATTCCTTATGGTGCAGTTGAATTAAAAGACAAACAGACTGGGAGCACATTTACTGTGAATGGGCATCGTCTGAAGCCCTTCTATGAAGGAACACCACATCAGCCTTAGGGAGTTCAGGGAGTTCTCTTCCCTCTTTTTCTTTTCTTTCTGTTATTTGCATTTTTTATTTTTATTTTTTTTTCTTTCTTTTAGTTTTTGATTTTCATAGGTAGATTTTCCTCTTCTTTCTGGTAATTATTGAGTGATACATGAAGTAGACTTAGATCACAGTGTTTGATAGCATAGTCTGTTGGGTTCTGATCTCGATTCTTGGATTGCAATACCTGTTGATTGATGTTGTGTTGTTGATTACATGATTTGGTTTATCCTTGTGAGGTTTTGAGCCTTTATACATGGCATACATCTTCTGGCCATTCTTTCTTTCTTGTGTGTTTCTGCTCTTGATCTTTGTTCTCTAGAACTTGCTCCAGTTCTTTTTGAAACTGCATTTTTCACTTACATGCATGAATATGATTGAGGCATTCACTTTTATTCTATTCTTACCCACTTTAGCCAGATATCCATCCTTACATTATTATCCTCTGGTGAGCCCCTTTGAGCCTTTATATCCTTTGTTTCTTAAGCCACATTACAAGCCTAAGTGAAAAATCAATTAATTTCACACCCTGGAGATCTACTGAGCATTGGTTTCACTGTGATGTTGTGTTTAAGTGTGGGGGGTTTGCCCGAGACGTGCAAAAGTTTATGTGTGGGGTGACCATCTGATTCTTTTCTGCTATGTGTTTTTGTTTTCAAAAACAAAAACAAAAACAAACAAAAAAGAGCAAAAAGAAAAAAATATGTGTTTATTTCTATCTTTTTTTATTTTTTTAGTGTAGTTCTTAACTTTTGCTCTTGTAGATTTCTGGGGTGTTTAACCTTCTTTTCCATATTTCATCCATACCTTCACCTCAGCCCCATTACAACCCTGCA
Organism: Gastrolobium bilobum; assembly: GCF_033153095.1. Taxonomy (NCBI): domain Eukaryota; kingdom Viridiplantae; phylum Streptophyta; class Magnoliopsida; order Fabales; family Fabaceae; genus Gastrolobium; species Gastrolobium bilobum. The sequence goes on from NW_026898256.1 coordinate 24,974, forward strand.
TAAAGCCCTCTTGATTTATGCATGCATGTGTTAGTAGCAGTGGAGAAGTAGAACTTGAGCAATCCTATGGTAGAATGATTTTCTTCAGTAGATTTGAGTGATACTGATTACCTGATACACTTGAGAGAAAAATATTGAGAGCATCCTGTAAGGAACCATTTTCTGTAATTGGCATGTGCAGTTGAAATTAACAGGTCTTGTGATTTGAGATTAGAGAATTTCTGTCCTGATTGGTTTATCTGTGAAAGACTTGTGATCTTTGTGTATTTTCTGTATGCTTGTTAATTGTTAGAAAGGATTGGTTGGTCTTAGTTTTTGCTTTCTGTTTTAGTTTTTGCCCAGGAGTGCAAAAAGATAAGTGTGGGAGAATTTGATAACACATATTTTGTTACACTTATTTATTACTCTTGGTTAGTATTTTTAGGATTTATTTGAGTTAAATAAAGGTCTTTTGGGTCAAATCAGAATTCTAGATTTTGATCGGGTTTAATTGATTTTCGTCATAATTTTCTAAATTTACACTAATTTCTTATTTCGGTCATATCTCATTCTAAATATGTCTGATTGACTGTGTTCTTGTTGTGTTTTGCAGCTAACAGAAAGAGCTACAATCTCTATTTCAGTAACTGAAGCCCAATTCAGACATAAAGATGGTCAAAACCCAAGCCTAAGATGACATGTTTTTGCTGGATTTTTATTTTGATGTTTTGACTTGTAAATTAAATTAGAACCCAATGTGTTTAGGGCCCAAGGCCATGTTTTAATGTTTTATTTTATTTTATTAAGTTTTTATTTTATGTATGGGCCGAAGTGGTGGAACCCTAACCCGTTCATTCTGAATGTGGGTTATTTAAGGGAAACTTTAGGAAACCCTTCGGCAGTCAGATTTTGGAATTGAACAATTGTTTTGAGTTTCTTTATCAAAATTCTGAACACTCTTTCTTTTCATCTTCTTCTTCTTCTCTTTTATTTTATTTTGAGTGATGATTAACCTCCCGATGCTAGGCTAAACACCTTTAATCAATCTAAGGATTAAAGGTTCGTTAGTTTATTTCAGAGGATATGTTTTAATCTTTTAAATCAATTTCGTTTTTTCCAATTCAGATTGAATATCATGCGATTGTAGGTATTCAAACTGAATAATGCGATTGCATTCTATAAAGGAAAATTGATAATTATATCTAATGGTCAGATTAACCAACCCAATGAATATAAATTGAACAGGTTTAAATTACTGCGATTGCATAGTTTAAATATTGTATTCAACCAAACGCTAGGCAATAGTCTAGAGAGGGTTTCCAATTAAATTTGAGGATTCCAAATTTAATTGGGGTTAATCACAAATTGATAATTATATTTTTATCCAATGACGAAATGAATTAATGAATCCTAATTCCTTAGGTTCATTGCTTTTAATTCTGATTTTTAAATCCCTTTTTCAATTCTGTTTTTATTTAAATTTCAAATCAACAAAATTCCCTTTTTCCTTTTATATTTAATTTTACAGAACGTTTCTGATTTCAAGCAGGTTCTTTAGGAGACGATCCGAGTTACCTTATCACTACATTAAACCTAAAGGTCGATAATTTGCGTGAGTTAGACAACGCACGTCAAGGACATAATGGGCATTAGTTCGCTTTCTTTTCTATCTCTATTTACTCTTGTTTTCAAAAAAGGAACTTATATACCAGATATGTGATTGAATTGAACCTAACTCAATACTGTGGAAATATAATCATTCAACATGAAAGGATGAAAAACAAAGTCAAGAATACTCAAAGTTTGTACAACTAGAAAAAAAGAAAAACATCTCTTGCCATGAAAGTCTGAACTTTATGCAAAGAGTCGTCCTCAAACAATTCCATTCTAAGATGAAATTGGGCTTTGCAAGTGGTGCAATGTGAGAAGGAAAATCCTTCGTACGAACCAAAAAAATAAATAAAAATCACAAAATTATCATTTGATCTCATCCACTTAAGACTGGCAATTAAAATGGCACATCAAAACCAAAGCCAAAACTTTCCTTTCATTAACAAACACCGATTAAACTGAAAACATTATCAAGCATTACAGAGTCAAATTCTCCCTTAACATACTATAACTAAGATTTCCAAATTCAGCCTCCACAATAAGTTTTTGACTTTTACATTTTGTTTACTCACATCAGAACTTTTTTTATTGTATTGTATTTTATTTTTATGTTCAATAAACCAATAGCATTATAGTTTACTTTCATTTGGCTAAAATTAATTTTAAAATTGCAGTTAAAAAATTTCATTATCTTGTATAATATGAGTTACTTTAATCTTAAAAAATATTACAATATCATTTGTTTTGGTATCAAAAATAGATTTCATTAAAATATATCTAAAATTTTACACAGTTAAAAAATCATAAAAAAATTTAGAAAATTACTAATCAAATGAGGTTTTTTGTTTTTCTTTGAAAACATGTTTAACAGAACAAAATCATCAAGCAGATTTTTTTTCTTTTAAATTTTAAAACTCTTCTAAAAACAGTTTTACCAAACAAATTTTTTCCTTCTTTTATTCTAAAAAAACAGTTCTTGTAGGCTATTTTACAAAATAATTTTGAAAATTAAAAATTAAAAACACAATCAAACAAACAAGACCTTTTTATGGTTTCTGTTATTATGTTTATAACCACTTAGGCTTCTCTTGTTACAAACTTATTGTTCTAATTATTTGAATTTAAAAAATTACCGTGTAACATAACCAATTAATAAAGAGAATCATGTGTAATTTACTATTTCGCACGTGCTTCCAAGTTCCAATCCAATTGAAGTAATCACCAATTAGTGACAGCTAAATTCATAATATTGTGTCAATTACACCATATATTAATACTATTCCACTATATTATAACATAATGTGACACTTTTACACATGCGCGATTGCAAGATTGAGACTTTATTGATCAAAGACTTCACCAATATTAATGTTCGTACACGAGGCCATTAATAATGGTGCTTGAACACTAAAACTATAAATAGATGCATGAATTGTATAAAACCAAACAAAAAAATCCTCTCAATAGGAAACTTGTCATCTCCTGTTCTTCCCTTTTGTCTTGTTAATCGTACACTTTCCATAACATGCAAATATGGTTTTCGTGCTTCTACTTCTTCTACTAAGTGTGTTTCAGACAACAGGTAAACGTTTTATTTGACCTTAGTTTTTATCCTCCTTTGTATTATTTTTATGTCTTAACTTTTAACCCTAAATTCTTTTATTTTTAAGAGGGGGAGCCTGAGCCAAGGATAAGTTGTTCCTTTGCGATTGAAAGGTCAATAATTCAAATTCAGAAAAGGCTGTGTACAAGAATTTTCTCACTCTTATTCTCGGTAATCGGGATTTAATGGATAGTGTTTAATTAGTTTAGTTTACAACCTTCAATTTTTTTTTTATATAATGCAGCAGAACAACCAATAGGAGTGTGCTATGGGCGAGTAGCGAACAATTTACCACCAGCGCAGGAAGTTATACATCTTTACATATCAAATGGCATTAGAAAAATGAGAATATATGATCCTGATCCAGCAACCCTTCAAGCCTTAAGAGGGTCCCACATAGAACTTGTCATTGGGGTCCCTAATGAAGACATTCAATCCCTTGCAAGTGATGCAGCAGAAGCAACTCATTGGGTCCAAAACAATATACTAAACTACTCTCAAGATGTCAAGTTTAGGTACATTGTTGTTGGGAATGAAATAAATCCTACATCAGCAACATCACAATTTGTTCTCCCTGCAATGCAGAATATTTATGCTGCACTTACATCTGCCAACCTACAGAGTCAAATTAAGGTTTCAACAGCTATAGAGTTGTCATTGCTGGGAAGTTCCTATCCTCCATCTGCAGGAGAATTCAATCCATCTTCAAGTTCATATATAAGTCCAATTGTTAGTTTCCTTGTGAATAATGGGGCACCACTTCTTGCCAATGTGTACCCTTATTTTAGCTACATAGGTGACACAAATAATGTCAACCTTGGCTATGCCTTATTCAACTCATCAACAGTTGTGGTGAAGGATGGAGAATATGAGTACCAGAATATCTTTAGTGCACAACTTGGAGCACTTTATGCAGCCCTTGAGAAGGTTGGTGCTCCTGATTTGGAAGTTGTAGTATCAGAAAGTGGATGGCCATCTGATGGTGGTACTGCTGCAACGGTTGATAATGCACAAGCCTATTATAAGAATTTGATCAATCATGTGCGGTTTGGGACTCCAAATAGGCCTAATCAACCCATTGAAACATATTTATTTGCTATGTTTGATGAAAACCAGAAAGGACCTGCTGAAACAGAACGGCATTTTGGTTTGTTCACCCCCCAAAAACAGCCCAAGTACCAAATTAGTTTTACAAACCAACCATATACAGTTAAAAGTTGCTCTCCACGTCTAACAAGGGAAGGATTTTCTTTTGTTTGTATATTTTTCTTATTATTTTTCCTCTGTATAGTATATCTTCAGTAACAGGGGAGAAGATATTTGTTAATATGAAAAATATTTGAATTGATTTCTTTCTTTTATTAGCCAGATTATTTCCTTTATTAGCCAAATTGTATTCTAGGAGTTAGGTTTACTTCTTTAGGCTCATTAGCTTCTTTATTACAAATAGTGTACCCAATGTATATATTTTATGGGTTTTATAATTCTCATTTAACATGAGAATTCAAATTTTTCTACACACCCTTCGATTTCCGTACTGACATGGGTCCTACATATAATTTTTTCTAACACATAGGTCTCACATGCTTCTTATCTCTACAACATGAAAATTGAATTCTCATTTAACATGAGAAAATCAAACCCCATATTTTATACGGTAAACTTTTTGTTATGTAAGAGGAAAGTGAATTCTTTTTCCTGCACTAACATAGGAAATTGTGCCTTATTTTTTTCTTATTTTTTATTTTATAAAATGGCGGGACCCATTATTTCTTTGTGTGAGCAGGAAATTTGACGATTTTTATGTAAAAGGAGGAAAGGAAATCCCTATTTTATATGTAATAAATTAATACTATTTCAGTTTATTCTTTCCAACTTTGTATTAGAGCTTTGATCTTGGAGTCTCGCTTCAACAACAAACCCCTAAGTTTTCCATTTTAGTGCAGTCATCTGCCGTTAATGCAACCAATGCCTTTAGTGCTGGTTTCTCTTGTACCTCTTGAGCACTTGTTGCATGTGAATAATGATCTAACACCATAATACAAGTGTATGTTATCAGCAAATAATATAGGATTATGAGTCCAGTTCCGCGGATATGATTTATAATGTGTGAATCCAAGCAAGGTAATAAGAAATCAATGATTTTTATTGATTGATTTATTGAGTAAAAGGTAATAAAACTACAGCTAACAAATTAAACAAATAATAATAGTAAGTAAAGAGCAGAGGTTAAAAGTATGTATGTGAAAGATAGATTACGATCAATTTTCCTAATACTATAATGATGTAACGGTGTTATAACAATGCTCTGTAATATCTAATTAGTAACTCAATACGTGATTTTATGTAAGGACTCTCGCAGTGTTTTAAAACCCGGCTTGGACCGGCCGGGTTGACCCGGAACTCGGTGACCCGGTGGGTTCCCCAGTCCGAGCGGGTAGTTGGACCGCTTCTGCAGTCAACCGGATTGGACCGGTTGACCCGGCCGAAACCCGGCGACCCGGTTGACTCGGGTTAGACCGGTTATTCCTTTTTTTTTCTTTTTTTTTGGTAAATTTTTTTTTGTTCATAAGAAATATTATTAAAAGTAAGGTGAAAATAATAAGGTATTTTAGATTAGTGAAGTTCGTTTATGTAATTTAGTTGCATCATATAATGATCTCATGAAGTTAAGTGGTGATAAACACTGATGGTCTTATGATCTAATCTCAACGGTGGACACTTTTTTTTAGTGTATATTTCATGCATACTATTTGTTATCGTGATAACAGTGACACTATTTTCTTAGTGTATATTTCATGCATACTATTTGTTATCATGATTTAATTTATCCGTATCATGTCAAGCACAAAAGGTGCATTTAACTTATATTGCAATTTTAATCCAATGTTAGGATATGGTCTAGAGCTAGAAGCTTAAAAGTATATAATATTTGCTATCATTGAAAATCAATTTATTTTTTGAAGCTCATTGATAGTTTTCTCATGTGAATTTTTATTAATATAAGTAATATTTTTATATTTTTAATATGTGAACAATAAATCCGGTTCAACCCGGTTGAACCAGTGACCTAGTGACCCAGTACCTCGACTGGTTCGATGACCGGTCCGAGTTTTAAAACACTGGACTCTCGTAAACCTTACATGTATAACCCAGAACTTAACCCTCATATCTCAATGTTAGAATTAACTACTGAATTCATTGAAGAACAAGTTCAATGGCATTGTGATGTAAATCATCTCTGTACCCACAACTTAATTAAGTTCTTTGACTTAATTAATCCACACTACCTAACAAGGGTCTGAATTCAGAAAACCTCTGGGCCCTAACCTTCTTTATATCAATTATGTACCTTTCAGTATGAAAGCAAGAATAAAATTAAGAAAGCTCATTAAGAAACTAATTAAATATCCATAAAAATAAAATTTAGGCATCTGTTACAATGTTACAACATAGCTACTATATCACTCAACCTAAGGAAAGGTTTAACTCATGATAGAATTAAAGAAAATAGAGAAAAAGAAGAAGAAATCCAAGGAGGAAAGAAACAAAGACGGAAAGCAAGCTAATCCCAGAGCTTCTCGCGCAACACTACTCTGTCACTCATTTTTCTTTTGAGAATCTCTCTAAGGTTCTTCCCTTCCGGGCTAGAAGCCCTTCACAATCTCTTGATTAGTGGGAAAATATGAACATGAATGTGTAAAAGTATATGAGCATGTATCCTTGGGTGTATATATAGGGCAACTGACTTGGGTTTCAAGTTTGGATTTTAATTCGAATTTCTTTTGTTGCAACTCATTCTTCTAGCTTAAATCCTAATAATTCATGTTTATCTTACCATTTTGCCTATTTTTTTAATGTATCTATAGACCTTATACCATGCTTTACAATAAGTGTTTAAACAATACATGGTAAGATCACTTGATTACTTCATTTAGAATTCACAAAATCTCACTTTTCATATTAGGGAATCGATTCCCACCCCTTAAAAATGGGTGGCAATATCTCACATACCTCCCCTGCCTTGAGGGAATCAATTCCAATCCTGAAGGGAAAAAATTCCTGAACTAGGGAACAGATTACCTTCTTGATGAGAATAGATTCCTCAACTAGGGAATTGATTCCCTTCTTGATGGGAACAGATTCCAGTGTGTAAAATTCTTGGCAGTAGCCAACTTTTCGTCCCCTGTTTCTTGGGAATTGATTCCCAACCTATGGGAATCAATTCCTCCCCTGGGCAAAAGCATTTTGGTAGAATTTTGCTACACTAAGGGGATTTGGGATTTCCTCCAAAACTCACATAGGACCTAATAAACCTGATGTTCAATTATTAAAGCATACATACAGCCAACTTTAGGCTTAATCACATGGTCCATCAATGCATCTCTCTCTGAATACCAACATACATCTCTTACATATATCAAATGCAAGTAACATCATGTCCAAATATATCAATTACAATCATCCAAAGAGAACTTAGCTATTACAACACATGATCAAAGTCTTTGCCTATAAACAATATGACAAATACTACCACAATGATCATGGGTTGAGTTCCAAAATATACATCACATGTTTTCAAACTAAAACATATACATATGATGATACAAAATAATATGCATATCAAAATAACAAAAGCAGCAACATGCAACAATTTATATGTACAGTGACCTTTTACCAACGAATGCTCCTGCACCATCAATATCTTAAAGGGGGGTCCCGAAAACGTGGGGTGAGATAAACATATCAGTAAACCAGCAGTCTTTGAAAGATTCATCCACCCTAGTGTTTACTTCAAGTGTTACAGCAATAATAGTAAATAATACATATATACATATCCATGTAGTGTGTAAAATATCTCCATGAGGCATCCCTCTTGAACTCTCGCCTTCCTTAAATTCTCAGATATAAATAGTCCTACTGGCCAGGGAATCTACCATATATGAATCATAGAACATCTTGCAACATACCAAACTTAGGGAAACATTATCCTATGCCACACCCAAAGCATACACATACATATATCAATAAACTAAACTTCTCTCTATTACAATTACATACACTAACAATAACCATTACCCCATCAGGGCTTGGTGGAACAATATCGGGATAAATTCCAAGGTTCGAAGGTTTACCTCAATAGCTTCCAACCCAATCCTTGTCTCACCACCAAGAATGTAAACAACAAAGCTTGTTCTCAAAGCTACAAACTTCGCAATAAACACCTACATCAAGGTGCAATGCAGTCAATCAATTGCATTCATGAATTCATCTATTTTCATCTACACATATAGGCAATTCAAGACATTTCACAAGGTGAAGAACCTACCTTCACTTGGTTCAACTCAAGTAATCAATTCAAGTTCCATTGATTCCACCAATACTTGATCAATTAATGAGGGTCCACTTGCTTTAATCTTCGCATGGACTCAATTAATACAATATCAAACATTCCAACATCCATTACTTGGAATGCAAGAAAACTCACTCATCCAGCATATATTTTCGAAATTTAAAGATGATGGTTGTAACACCCCGTGTATACCCGGTTTGTTATCATATCATCGTATTAAGCAGTGCTTAACAAAAAATGCGCAAAAACTTTTTGCTTTTCAATTATGACGTCATTAATCATCACCAAGTTGATTACTTAATTACTTTCAAAATATTGCCTGTATGTAATTGCAAATACACAGCTATCTACACTGAATAACCTCATAATATAAATAAGTGAGTATCTAAGTCACGAATCTACAACACGTAGTCCGGACAATATCCTGATACATTAATACAACTCGAATCTAAATAAAACATAGTCAATCAATGTGGCATGGACAACCCCCATGCTCACCAAATAAGGCAACAAAGCCCAACAGAGTCTCAACAACAAAATCATAATAATAACATAAAGCATGTCAGCATCCAAGCATAACAGTATAACAGCAAGCATATCACATCAGCTCCGGCCTCCTGCCGCCCGAGGTCTCAATCCCCGAGTTACCTGAACCTGAAATATGTGCCCCAAACGTGGGGTGAGATCTCTAAACAGAAATCTCAGTAAGGCAAGGGGTCCTCAAGAATTTCTCCACCCCAAGCTCACTTACATGTGCAATATAAGTTCAAAAAGAAGGAATATAATATAAGTTCCAAAATCAGTGCAATGCAGCAGAATAATCATGTCATGTGTCAACTATTCTACTGGCCAGAGAAATGCAGGACTTAAATACGTCTATTGCCTACATTCAGTGCAAGTCACTACTTACACCCACCTACAGAATCACCCTATGGCATGTCTCATACATACACAGGCTTACCGTCTAGGTGGAACAACACATACATATTATAAGCACTTGCACATAAAGCTCAACAACATTTCAAAAGCAATACATGAAAACACATCATGCATATAAACCATTCCCCCATGGGGTATGGTGGAACCAACAATGGCTAAACCGAGGACACGAAAGCTTACCTCGCAAGCTAACTATCCAAGCCAAGCTCACACTAGCTCAATGCCCACAAACAACACAATCACAATCTGTTTATACAATAATTAATCATCAATAATCATTGCTCAAGATTCCATTAAGTGATTAAGGCTTTCCAACTCACTTTAAATCATTTCATGCAATTTCTGCAAGAGGTATTCGAATACTCCTCGATGAGTATTAGAATACTCCCTGTCTCCAGAAAGTATTCGACTACTTTCACTCAAGTATTCGAATACCACAAGGCATCTGAATACTTTACACCCAGTATCCGAATACCACAAGGTATCCGAATACAAATACCATAGTATTCGAATACTACCCAGTATTCGATACTTACTCAAAGGTATCTGAATACTTTTCTTCCCAGAAAAGTATCCCAATACTCTTGGAAGGAGTATTTGACTACCAGAGGACAAGTATTCGGATACTACACGAAAAGTATTCGAATACTTATCAAACAGAATGCAGAAATTCGAACTGCTATCTGCATAATTCCCTTTTTTAAGGGTCCAAACGTGATTTGGAGTCCAATGACTCCGTAAACAGATGTTCATTAACATATTTTAGACTCAGAATCTCAGTCCTTAACTCAAATGATTCAAGGTTCACTTTTTTATGGATTAAACAAGCTTAAATCATGAAAATGACAAAGAGGTGGTCATTATATACCTCAAGTGCTCAAAACACCGAAAATGAGACACACTAGGGGTCCTCTACACAGCACCACAACACTGATTTTGCAAAGATGCGAATTTGACCACCAAGCTTGGCCCTTTATGCTAAAAGGTGGCTTCTTGAAGCCTTATATGCCATGACAATGGCTTCACCCAACCAAACTCAAGTGTACAGCCCCAAAGTCAGCAACTCCACTTCACCACAGAGGCTACAACCTCAGAAATGAGACATTCTACACCCTCACAAGACCAACTCCCACAAGCTATAGTGTTTTGGTGAAGAGAAGAGGAATAAAGATGGTTTCTTTGGTGAGTTTTCAAGAGAGGGAGCAATGGAACAGTGGAGGCTCAAGGCTGATGGAAAAGACTCAGAAAACTCACGTAGCAAATGGCACAAAATCATCCTAGGGTTTAGTGCCAAGCCTTATATAGTCCACTTAAGTATTAATCGCACTGTATTAGCGCTAATAGCTACGCTTAGCATTTTAATCCCAAACTTAGGATTCTGAACCTAGCCATTTTTCTAGGATTTGTCATATTTTTATTTTATTTTTCGCAGTACTTTTTCGGTATGCGCTTTTAAGAAGTCGATATCAGTTCTGACACAAGTTCTCATTATTTTGACCTAAAACTCTTTATGCTAGTCTTATATATTATTCTAGGAATATTCCCACACTTATTAAAATTTTCCGGGATACTTCACCGGTACGCATCTGCACTTTTCGTCAGAAAAATGACTTTCAGCATTCTTAAACTCTTACCATAATTATTTAAGCCTTCTTTTAATTATTAGGGTCAATTATGGAATTATCTCATTGTAGACACCATATTTTGTCCAAGGAGATTTGAATTTAAAATAAAACCAAAAAATAAAAAAAAATAAAAAATCTTAAAAGAATTTGATGGATACTATTAACCTATGGGTTGTCCCATTACCTAAAATCACACTTTCTTCCAAAAAAAAATAAAATAAAGCCTTTGTTGTCTCCAATGAGAAAGGACCGATAGCTTCCCTTAATCACACCTTTCACCATCTCATCACATCAAAATAGCACAGCCTATTTGTATTAGAGGCGTAATGTAAGTTTTCAACATCACATGGAGATAAGCTACATATGCAACTGTGCACAAGGCTCAAGCACCCTTTTGTACCCGGCAATAAAAAGGCGCTGCCACTACAAGTCACATAGCCCACTGGTAGAAGCAAAAGCAGAGAAAACAAAAATGAAAGTTTGAAAGGATGTTCATATACGTGGAACCATTGCAAAGCCCTCTTGCATCTGCAACTGACATTGCATCATTGGCCAAGTGCATGAGCTAGGAGAGAGGTATATTATGCCTGATTCCACATCTCCCTCTTTGTTGCTTTAATCTCTTAAATTTTCTAGATACCATCTTAGGGAACGGTATCTCTATTTGCAAAGGCGCAGGAAGCACGGCGGAAGTTCTCTTTATTTCTAGGGATTAGATATTTTTTTAAACTTTTCATTTTTATATGTCTAATAACCCAAACCCAAACCCAAAATTCAAATGTACTTTCCTTGTTTCGTAACTATAGCCTTGTTACCATGTTTTCTTTAGTTGGGCCAGAATCATTAAATAAATAATGGTATTTGATTTTCTCATGTTGCATGAGAATTCAATTCTCATGTTATGACTCAATTAGTGGTGGGTCCCATATTTATTAAAAAAAGAAAAAAAAAAGTTTTGCACGCAAATCGAAGGATCACTAACATAAGAGTTGAATTCTCATGAACATGAGAAAAAGTTTTCCCATAAATAATAGGATGAGAAGAAATAAGAAAAGTGATTAGAATAAAGTAAAAAAGAAATATACAAAATAAAGTTAAAAATAAAACAAAATCAAAAACGTAAAAAGTAAAATAGCCATACTGTATACGTTGCTTATCGTTTATATCCATTTAGATTATATTGTTATCTTTTTATATTGCATCTTTTAAATATCCATTTGTCGATAAAATATGATTGTAAATTTTAGAAGAATCATTTCGACTGTGACAATCTGATGATTTTTAACTATTAATAATAATAAACAAACAAACAGACATTGGTAGTTTGTATTTAAAATTATAAAAAATAAATAAGATTAGTTTGCTATTAATTATGGGGATTAATTTAAGCGTGACGCTTTATTAATCTCATAACTTTTTGATTCATTTTAGCCGTGATGGCTTGGTGATTCCAAATTTATCTCAAACCTTTTGATAATGAAACTTAAAACATTAAGATTTTCAACATAGGGGTAATTTAACTATGACGGCTTGTTAACACCGTATATTTTATTTTGGCTCATTTTATTCGTGATGGTTTGGTGATTCAAAATTTACTGTAAAATTTACAATAAAAAAAATATTTAAAAAAATATAGATCATCAAATCCAAAACTTTCTACTTAATTTCTCTAAAATTGTTTTTTTCTTAAAATTAAAATCAATCAACATACAAATATTTTCTACAGAACGACGTAGCTTTGAGTTCCCAATTGCACCAAGGGATTCGTCGGGGCGGGACCATCCCGTCAAGCACAAAAATAAATTTTCAAAATTAGTTTTCTTTTCTAACAATCAATTTTATTTAATTCTTTGGGGTGAAACAAATATTTAAAATTTTGTCAACAATTTGCACAATTAATACAAGGTGACCGTTTTTATAAACGGACGATGTAGGGTGCTAACACCTTCTCTACTCGTAATCGAGTCCCGAATCCATTTCTGTTATCAAAGACCAGTTTTCTCAAACAAAAAGGTTTTTTCCAATGTTTTTCCAAATAAATATTGGTGGCGACTTCATTGTTTTAATCGTTCAATTTCTTTCGCCGTCACGTCGCGATCCAGTTGCGAAAGCTGGCGACTTCACTGGGGACTTATTTTTAGAGAGTCAAGCCTATTTTATTAATTGTGCAAATTATTGATAAAACTCTATTTTTGTCACATTTATTTTTGTTCGCGTGTGCTTTTTCTTGCATATAGCTCCAATAATTGACATATATCTTGCCTTGTACATATTCTGCTTTGTCTCTATTTTTGCAGCCTTGAGGTCCTAATTATTTTGGGATATACATGTATGTATGCTCCTAGCACACAACTCACACACAATTATGAGTGGGGCCACCCGGGTCTGAGTGAAACATAAGATTAGGTAAGAGGTTGTGTAGTGGTATCCATTTTGGATGTATGTCCTGTTTGGTTATCATGAAAGCCTCATTTAGAGCGTGACTCTTTCAGGATTGTAGTCATTTTGGATGTACATCTTGTTTGACTATTTTTATTTCGAAATGAGATCTGAGCTCTAGAGACCAAACTTCCCGTAGTTATAGAACCACCAAAATGAGAGTTCTCACATGTTAGTAAAATCCCTTGACAGTAAGGTTTTGCAATTTGACAGAAACCTATTCATGGCACGAAGGGAGCATACTTCATTCTTACTCTCTACATGTTTCCAATCATCATGAATTCATATTTCAACTACTCATGCAAATGCATAATGAATCATGAAGGCATAAAAATTATCTTCATCATTTCAAAAAAAAAAATTCAAAAAAATCATCATGCATCATTCTTTGTACTCACTCACCCACATTGTCTATCTTACACTATTTCAGGAAAGTTTGTTAGAGAACTGTTTGAATTTTAGTTTGATCGTGAGTATCATTATTATAAATATGGGATCCAATCACAGTGAGACACCATCATCAATGTTGAGGAAAATTTTGCATCTCAAAGCTAAAAAGCCTGAAACTGAGAGTTTGAAGGTTCTGGGCCGAATGTTAAAGAAACCACATCAGTTGACCCTCGCTAGAAAGTATGGGAATGTCCTAGATCTATTGGAGATAGATGTTCAAGTTGAGGCAATCACTGCAATTGCTCAATATTATGATTCACCTCTACGATGCTTCACTTTTCAAGATTTTCAGTTAGCCCCTACATTGGAAGAGTTTGAGCGAATCTTTGGGCTATATTTAGAAGATGAAAAACCTTATCGTTACATTGGGCATTACCCTTCCATGCATGTTGTTGCTGAGATTTTGAAAGTCTCGATGAGAGACTTACAGGAAAGGAAGCAAATTCGGAATGAAACTGTGGGATTTCTGAGAAAGTATCTAGAAGAACATCTTCACCACCTAGCAGAAGTAGGGGAATGGGAAACTTTCATTGATGTGTTAGCCCTCACTATTTATGGCATTCTCATATTCCCTAATATTAATGAATTTGTGGACTTTGCAGCCATTGATGTATTTGTGGCACGCAAATTCAAATGTGAAAACCCAGTCTCAGCCATTCTTGCTGATGTTTACTATACCTTGAGCTTTTGTCATGAAAGGAAAGGGAAGCGGATCTTGTGTTGTCTACCAGTGTTATTCATATGGCTCACTTCTCATATGTTTAATAGAGGATACAAAGTGGCGTGCCCGATCGCTGATTTTCGGATGTATCAGTTGAAAGCCAAAAGTGGTCGTGAGTGGGTGCAAACTTTAGCCAAGCTTGATGGAAAGAGTGTTCGTTGGTATCTTGAATGGGCAAAGATAGAAGCTTTGGTTTACCAATGTTGGAATTTTCCCAATGTGCCTCTGCAAGGTACTCGTGGATGTATCAATTACAATCCATCTTTGGCATTACGACAACTTGGTTATGCTATGAAAGAGGCTCCTACTGAAGACATAACAATTCCTTTCCTCCTTTATGATCTCAGCCATGAGAATACTGCGATGATCAGAAAGGTCCGAGGTGCTTGGGATAAGGTAGTAAGCAAAGGTAAAGAATTGGGGGTAAGAAGTTGTGATTGCAAAGAAAACTATCGTAAATGGGTTAAAGACCGAGTTAAAGAAGTCAAGTTACCATTCCAAATTCCTGTAACTCTTGCAGTTAGTGAAACACCAATTCTCAAACCTGTTGAGGATGAAGAGTTGAAAGAGGTGAAGTCTAGATTAATGATGGCCGAGGCAGAGAAAAAGAAGCTAAAACAAGAGTTGGAAGAAGCAAGGCAAACATGTCGGGCATTGGAACGAAAAAACATTTAGAGAGATCATAGTTTTGAAGGAGCTAATAAGAAAGCTAGAACCGAAGAACACCTCAAGCTTAAAACGCAGGATTGCTTAAAAGCGACAAACAAAGAATTGGGACTTCGAGGGAAAGAAAGGGATAAGGCTCTGGCTGAGAACCAACAAATCAACAAATCTTTGTAGCACCAGGGTGGACCGTATACTGGCCCTTATGAGCCTCTGTCATCACCTCCTCAGTCAACGGACCTCGAGGAACCACAATCCTCTTCTGGAAAGTCAACAATTCGTCCTCATTCCATGACACACCGTCCTGGTTCTTTACATAATCTAGGCAATCTGTAACACCCCGTATATATTCAGTAATGTTATCATATCATCGTATTAAGCTGCGCTTAATTAAAAATGCGAAATATCTTTTTTCTTTTCAATTATGACGTCATTATCATTACCAACTTGCTTAATTAATCAATTAAATAAAATCATGTCTGTATGTAAATTGCAAAAGACAGCTAATTGAAATATCTCATTAATTAAAATAACAGATATAAGTCTCTAGTCACGGAACTACAACACGTAGACCGGACAACCTACTAAGTTATACAACTCAACTCAAAGTACTAACATAAAGTGGCATGGACAAACCCCATGCTCACCCAAATAAGGCACAAGCCCAGCAGAAGTCTCAACATCAACAACATAATAAAAGCAACTAAAAACATAACATCAGCAGAATATCCAGCATCCAACATGTCAGCATAATAAACAGCAATATCATCAACTAAGCTCTGGCCTACTGTCGCCAGAGGCATCAGCCCCCATACTACCTGAACCTGAAATAAGTGCCCCCAAACGTGGGGTGAGATCTCTAAACAAGAAATCTCAGTAAGGCAAGGGGTCCTCAAGGATCTTCCACCCCAAGCTCACTTACATGTGCAATATAAGTTCCAAAACAGTTTAACAATATCATTTCCAAAATAGTGCAATGCAGCAAATAATCATGTCATGTGTGTCAATACAATAATCTACTGGCAAGAGAAATGTAGGAATACGTCTATTACCCACACAGTACGCGCCCTGTCGTACCTACCCTTAGGATACCATCACATCGGGTGAACACCACATACATATCATAAGCCATTGCACATATCAGCTCAAAAGCATTTCAAATATATCAAAGCATGTAACACAGCATGCATATAAACCATTCCCCCATGGGGTATGGTGGAACCACAACATAGCTAAACCGAAGACACGAAAGCTTACCTCACAAGCTAACAATCCAAGCCAAGAGTCCACAGCTCAAAGTCCAAACACAGCAGAATCACAATCTGTTATGGACCAATAATATATCAACAATCATACTCAACAAGCATACAACATAAAGACAACGTCTTTCCTTACATTTTATGTCTTAAGGCTTCACACAAGCCTAGAGACCTTAATCACTTGATTCTGACTTAGTTCAATCATTACAGAAGTTCAACTTTCTCAAACTAGGCTCCACAAACCCCCAATAGCCTACTGTATGAACAGTGCAGCTACTATTCTTCAAAATCCCAGAATATCCGGATATTTGTCGGGGGCATATCCGGATATCAATATCCGGATATCACAGAACCCCATATCCGGATATCACTGAACTATATATCCGGATATCAATATCTGGATATCCATATCCGGATATTTCGCGACATAATGCAGTTCTGCATTTTCGCGAAGATGTCATCCAAAGGTTCCTCTTTTACCAATTACAGAAGCCTAAACATGCATTTCTAGGTGTGTTTGACATCACCCAACGTTAAGTTATCAACTTTAACTCATTACTGAAAGTTGGAAATGGCCTTGAAGGCCGATGCATGCTGGAGGGAAAAACAAAATTTTTTATTGCGGAACACACATGCATTCAAGATCATGCTTTAGGAAAGCATGATGTTACCTTGTTCGTGAAAACTCGTGATGATCAAGGTAGGTCTGAAGGGTTCAGACCCTCTAACGTTGATCCACACCACCCACTGCGTCTAGGTGCAAGAACTCCTTCTTGTGAAACCGCAAAGTGATCACTACAATGAGGCTTGCTAAGCGCACACTGTGTGAAGAGAAAGGCTAGGTAAAAGTGTTTGAAAGAGTGAAGCTTCCAATGTGAAAACTTCACAAAAGTGGCGCAGGAGAGGAGAAGAGAATGACTTGGTTGGTTTTCTAAAAACCCTAGAAGGAACATATATAAAGAGGCGCACAAGAGGAGCCTATTTGTTAAAAACAAATCAGATTTTTAATCAATAAAAATCCCTTCCAAAAGGGCGCTCCATCAAAGAGAGAGAGAATAGGATTTGTTGCAAATCAAATCTCATCAAATCTTGTCAACAACATCCTATCATATCTTTATGATATATTAGGTTCAAAACCTAATCAAATATCTGATCATAAATCATCATATAATCAGTTATATGGTGCGCCCCATATAGCCTAAATAATGACCAGATACATTTGAGTAGTTGCATTCAAACTTGAATCAAATCACTCAAATATTCTCCCAACAGATCGTATCTTCTGGAGCTGATTCTGATGACTAACCAATAGCCAAATCAGCACCCCAAATCTTCTTAGATTATGTCCAAAAGATTTCCTCTTGATATGTTCCAACAAGATCTCATCTTATCCTTTTGTTATGAAACAACTTTTTATAGCCAATTCAAATTCGAATTTCAAACATTTGAATTCAAACTTTCAAACACTTAAATTTTAAATTCAAATTCTAAATTCAAATTTCAAATTTCAAATTTCAAATTTCAAATTTCAAATTTCAAAATTCGAATTTCAAAATTCAAATTCAAATTTCAGAATTCAAATTTCAAATTTCAAATTCAAAATTCAAAATTTAAACATTTTATAATTAATTTAACTAATTAAATTAATTAGTAATGTCTTGGACTATCCAAGCCCATTACTTAGATCCATGTGCCCTCCACCCTATCTGTGAAGTTCCAAACTACTTCTTGGGCTAATAACAATTGTTAGGCCCAATACCATTAATGCTAGAGCATCTAGACAATTAGGTGTTAGTGTGTGACCCATTAGGTCCAACATAGCCACTGACATAAATGGGCTTGGGCCCAATAAGCCCACAACCCATCTAATGACAACACAGAGCACTAGCAATGCTTTGTTGCCCCAGAACTAGTTAGATTAGTGACTTGATCATAGTATTGCACATATTTGGTTGCCGTATATATTTCCTTTCGTCTCGGTTACCTTCCCATAAAACCTAGGGTAAGGAAGCGTATCAACCCCTGCGGTTTAGGGTAAGCTTTATTCAAAATAGGGAATCTTCAATTTACAAACTCTAAAGGCAGATCATCTCATGATATCTTTTACTATGCATAGATTCCCGAGTCCCTGTAAATGTCATCCTGATTTCTCCGGTTTACAGATAACCTAATCTCTCACAGAGATTTGACGAATTCCTTCAGCTTATCACCCTAGCCCTGTGTTCTTTCAGGACAAGCCCAACAGTATACCTATGAGTCTCCTGTTTCAGGCAGACGAGGTGCACAATCAAAGCATGCCTTCTAGAACACAGTCTAGGTAATAACTTCTGGTCTTAGGAAAGACATACCCAAATATAAAGAGACTACTCTAATGATACTCTCTGTGAAAGTTCCTCATAGAGTCTCTTTGTGGGTCTGTTCAGTGCGAGCTATACCCTTATAGGTCCACCCACGACTTTAGCTAAGACATCTCCATATCTGTAGCACATGAGGTCTATACCTTTATCCATATACAAGTAGATAAGTCGTGCTAGTCTTACCTGAGATTACTGACCCCATTCTCAGTATCTCTAGACTAGGAACATAAAATTAGGAATAAACATCCGGTATTCTTGAATCCTCATGATTATGCTCTCATCACAGATACTCAAGAGATACCTATTTTATTCCACGGGGTTTATCAAGTTATTCATAATATATTAACATTAATATCGAGACAGAATTATGAAACAAGATAAAGAGTGCTTTTATTTATTTGCGACAATATTAAAAAGGTCTACATCTATGTCCTTATTTAATCATAAGATTGTCTCTAGGACACCCAAATACTAACAAGCTCCTACTTGGCCTAGAGCCAATCAGACCTAAGTCGTATACCCAAAGCCTCATAATTACTATCATGTTTTCTCTGAGAAACAGCCTTTGTCAGAGAATCGGCCAGGTTATCATCTGTGGGAACATAATCCATCTTTACATCCATTCTATCAATGATTTCTCTAATCAGGTGATATCTGCAGAGCACGTGCTTAGATCTTTGATGAGACCTAGGTTCCTTTGACTGCGCAATGTCTCCAGTGTTGTCGCATAGCAACTGTATGGGCTTATCCACGCTTGGAACCACCCTAAGTTCAGATATGAACTTCTTGATCCACACGGCCTCCTTAGCCGCTTCTGAAGCAGCTATATATTCAGCCTTTGTCGTTGAATCTGCTGTTGTCTCCTGCTTGGAACTCTTCCAAGATACTGCCCCACCATTTAAGGTGAATACGAACCCTGACTGTGACTTGCAATCATCTTTGTCACTCTGAAAGCTGGCATCAGTGAACCTTTCACTGTAAGCTCATTAACCCCACCATAGACCAAAAACGCATCCTTAGTTCTTCTCAAGTATTTAAGGATGGTCTTGACTGCCGTCCAGTGACCCTCTCCAGGGTTAGACTGATATCTGCTCGTAATGCTTAAAGCATATGAGACATCTGGTCTCGTACATATCATGGCATACATGATGGACCCAATAGCCGAAGCGTATGGAATTCCACTCATGCGATCCTTCTCAGGCTGTGACTTAGGACACATAGCCTTTGAAAGATGTATCCCATGACTGACAGGTAGAAAACCCCTTTTCGACCCTTCCATGCTAAACCTTTTTAGCATCTTGTCAATATACGTGGATTGAGATAAACCCAGCAGCTTGTTTGATCTATCTCTATAGATCTTTATACCAAGTATAAAGGACGCCTCTCCCAAATCCTTCATGGTGAAGCTTTCTGAAAGCCATTCTTTCGTTGTTTGTAATGTGGGGATGTCATTTCCTATAAGCAATATGTCATCTACATAAAGCACTAGGAAGACAACATTACTCCCACTAACCGTCCTATAAACACAAGGTTCATCCTCGTTCTTGATGAAACCGTTACTCCTAACAACCTCATCAAAACGAATATTCCAACTCCTTGATGCTTGCTTTAGCCCATATATCGACCTTTGAAGTTTGCATACCATATGCTCCCGATCTTTGATTACAAAGCCTTCAGGTTGTGTCATGTACACTTCCTCCTTCAAGAACCCATTCAAGAAGGCGGTCTTGACATCCATTTGCCAAATTTCATAGTCGTGATATGCAGCTATCGTAAGCATGATCCTTATAGATTTGATCATGGCAACTGGTGAGAAAGTTTCATCATAGTCAACTCCTTGTCTTTGACGATATCCTTTCGCCACCAACCTAGCTTTGTAGGTTTGAACGTTGCCATTTGCATCAGTCTTTCTTTTAAAGACCCATTTGTTACCGATAGGAACTATTCCTTGCGGTTTAGGAACCAAGGTCCATACCTTGTTCTGATACATCGAATCCATTTCAGATTCCATGGCTTCAAGCCAACTGGAAGAGTCAACATCCTTGACTGCCTCCTCGTAGTTACTTGGTTCATTATCCTCAACGGTTTGTTGATTCTCAATCACAAATCCATACCTCTCAGGTGGATGGATGACCCTCGTAGACCTACGGAGTTGTGTGTTTACTTCTTCATCGGAGAACGTCGCCTGCGGAGCAGACTTGGGTTCCTCAATCTGTTCATGTGGTTCTTGAACTTCTTCAAGATCAATCTTACTCCCACTGGCTCCTTGAGCCTTCTCAAGGAACTCAGCATTCTTGGATACAAACACTTTGTGTTCATCCATAGAGTAAAAGTAGTATCCTTTAGTACCTTTAGGATACCCCACAAAAAGATATTTAGTACTCTTAGCACTAAGCTTGTCTGATGCCAATGTCTTGACATAAGCTGGCGATCCCCAAACCCTGAGATAACTCAGGTTAGGTCTCTTACCATTCCATATCTTATATGGTGTGGTCTGAACAGATTTAGACGGTACCCTATTTAGAAGGTATGCCGCTGTGTCTGAGGTATATCCCCAAAACGATTTTGGAAGTTGAGTCTCACTCATCATAGACCTAAACATGTCTAACAAGGTCCTGTTTCTCCTTTCGGAGACACCATTTTGGTGTGGTGTGTAAGGAGCAGTAAACTGCGAGAGAATTCCATTCTCTCTTAGATAATCCTGAAACTCATGGCTCAAATATTCACCACCACGATCTGATCGTAATGTTTTAATTATCTTGCCACGCTATTTCTCTACTTCATTCCTAAACTCTTTGAACTTTTCAAAAGCTTCGGATTTATATCTTATCAGGTACACATACCAAAATCTTGATTTGTCATCCGTAAAGGTAATGAAATAGGAGTATCCTCCTCTAGCCTCAATAAACATTGGGCCACATACATCAGAGTGAATGAGTTCTAATAACTCACTAGCCCTATGACTCTCAAGCCCTTTGGGCGTGTGACAAGTCATTTTCCCAGCTAGACAAGATTCACATTGTCCATAGGATTCCAAATCCAAGGAATCTAGGTATCCATTTGCATGCATTCTAGACAATCTTGTTTCATTTATGTGCCCTAGTCTACAGTGCCAAAGATATGATTGATTATCCATC
>NW_026898257.1:0-46619 GCF_033153095.1 Gastrolobium bilobum
CAAAGATCCTGCCACAGCCCACAAAGTAACAGAAATAGGTTATAAGACCCGGAAGCCCAATCTACAAGACGCAACTCTTTATGGCTTGCAACTGCTAGGCAATTAGTTGCACTGTTTGAATTACGAGGGAAGAGGAGGGAAATTTTCTGAAACTAGATACCCCCATAAGGTAATTGGATTTAGGTTGCTCGCTAAGGAAACTGGGATAAGGTATATGCTGAGAAAGCTTCCTTTTTTTCTGGATTTCTTTACCGATATTTTGATTATTTTTTTAATTTATTAAAAGTAACAAATTTCTTTTGAAAACCACCGGTTGTTAGTGGAAAAGCTTAGCTTGAATCTATCAGAACATCAACATGCTTTGTTCCCCATGTAACCGCAAGGTGGACAACCTTAGGCAGTGCCTTTATTTCTGCTAGGATAGGAGATTTAGCTATACGCTTGTCAACTCAATAGAAAGAGGCATCAGTATTGATCTTAATTTGTGTCAACTCGTGGTGGTTGGTCCAAAAAACTCTATTGTGCTCCCAGATTCTGCTTTAGAATCCTCCAAAAAGTTTACATGCTAAAACACCGAGACTGCCATCCTTATGCTCAAAGATGAGCTCAACTCATTTCTTCTGTTACAAAAAATATAAGAGATTTATTATTTTTATGTTGCATAAGATAAAATCTATCTCCTTCACACACAAATTCAAAATGAGTTTCATTTTTTTTCTGACTTGAAAATGGACCCCACTTATACAAATGAGTCTGAAAATGGACCCCACAGTATTTTACACGTTATAAATCATTATTCATCAAATTTCACAAAACGCACCTATCAACTGAAATTTTCATTATGAACTCATTTCAAGTATTATATTCCTCAAATTAAGCTCTGGTTTATCATTTCACTCTCTAGGGTTACACAATTGGCAATTTACCATTTTGCCCCTGATGGGTATTTTGACTCAAAACTCAAAATTTTCTCTAAATACGCCCTCTAACCCTCAATTAGGCATTTAATAATATATTTCAAATATACGAGGTGTTATATAACTCATGAAGAAGGGATTTGATTCACAAAATTCCATACAAGAGCCAAACTTTGGTATTCAGCTTCAGCTGTGGATCTAGTATCCAAGGGTTATTTCTTGGACCACCAAGATACCATATTAGGACCCATAAAAATGTAGGAACCAGAAGTAGACCTGTGGTCATCTGGGTCGCTTGCCCAGTCCGCATCACAAAAAGCTGTAAGAGAAAGGGCTGCTTTTGGATTGGCAGCACAAAGAGAAAAGCCAAAGGTGC
Organism: Gastrolobium bilobum; assembly: GCF_033153095.1. Classification (NCBI taxonomy): domain Eukaryota; kingdom Viridiplantae; phylum Streptophyta; class Magnoliopsida; order Fabales; family Fabaceae; genus Gastrolobium; species Gastrolobium bilobum. The sequence continues at coordinate 1,294 of NW_026898257.1, forward strand.
TGGTTCCTTGAAGATACCTTAATACACGCTTAACCACCTTCCAATGATCATCTAAGGGCTAGCTAATGAATTGGCAAACTTTGTTGACTGCAAAGCTGATTTCAGGCTTTGTGATTGTTGCATATTAAAGAGCCCAACAATGGAGCGATAAAAATCAGGATCAAAGAAGTAATTAGAGCCAGACTAAGACAATTTACAATTAGAAGGCTTGGGAGTTGAAATGGACTTCACTTCATGCATTTCAGCCTTGGTGAGAAGATCTCTTACATATTTTGTCTGAGTCAGAATAAGGAGCTAGAGAATCTCTGTTTCACTTCAATGCCAAGAAAATAATCAAGTTCCCTAAGGTCTCTGAGTGCAAATGCAGAGTTAAGTTGAGAGATGAAGTGCTGCATAAGAGAGGAGTCATTGCTAGTAACAATGATATTAACTACATAAATCAACATGTAGATACATTTAACATCAGTTTTATAAATGGATAAAGAAGGACCATAAAAATTGGACTTAAATCCAAGAGATACTAAGGATTGTTTGAGCTTGTCAAACCAAGCCCTTGGAGTTTGTTTTAGTCCATAAAGTGATTTATGTAAGTGGCAGACCAATTACTTGTCCTTGGCCTCAAAGCCAGGAGGTTATTGTATGTAAACTTCCTCCTCTAAATTCCCATTTAGGAAGACATTGTTTATTTCCAACTACATTAGGGTCCATCCATAGGTTAACATCACCTGAACAATTATAGACTTTACCATAAGAGAGAACATTGCATTATAATCAATGCCTTCTCTATGGTGAAATCCCTTACACACTTGTTAATGCTATCATCTAGATTCTCCTTGACCTCAAACACTATAACAACCCCCACTATCAAGTTAGGTCAAACAACGAAAGTGTTCAAGAGATCAAGTATATGTTCAAGGAAATTGTGACAAGTTATGTCAAGTAATGATCAAATGATCATGAAATTAACATTATAAGAGGAACAAGGATACAAATCATTCTTAACAAGTCAATTAAGACCTAGATAAGAGTATAAAATATGTGTTGGAACATAGATGTCAATTTGGTAAAGACAAGGTTATTTTGGTAATTTGACAAAACTAAGTCTGAACTAAATTCTGTCAATCTAGTTAAATTGTCTGGTAAATTTTATGACACATAAGTGTGATTAATTTAAATAGATAGTGTGTTGAAAAATTAAAAGAATTAAGTCAAATGTTAAGAAATTAACTAAGTATTATTAAGTCAAAGTAAGCTAAAACTTGACAGAACAAGGCCTAATATAGAATTAGATGGCATAATTAAATTGTGTAGTAAATTTAATGGGATCAAGGTGTCTTTAATTTAATTAGATGATGATTAGATAATTAATTAAAAATAGGTCAAAGTTTTATTAAAATCAACCAATAAGAAGCCATATAGGTCAAAGTGATGACTAGGATACAAAGTAAGCTTAATGATTAAGTAACTTAGATATTTTGAGATGCAAAGTTGGTCATGCTTTCTCCTAATATCCAAGATCAGTGCACATGTTAAAGGAAAGGAGGAAAATGCATGCTAAGTTAACTAATTCAATTGGTTAAAATCAAGAAAAGTCAAAGAAAGTGGCTAATAAGCTTTCAAGTGTTTTTAGGTTATTTCTTCTTGTTTTATCACATTCTTTACACGAAATTTCTCCATCTTTTTCTCCTCCATTACCCGCTATCATTAAAGAGCTTTGAGAGCTCATTTCACCTAGTAAATTTCAATAAAACATCATGACTTGTTCACAAGAAATCATCCTTGGAATTTTAGGAACCTATTTATGGTTTAGTTTCTTCTCAAAAGCCTTCAATCCTTCGATTTCTCCTCTTGAAGGCAGCGACCAAGACACTATTCATGGGTCTAAAGTTGAGTGTTTTCATGGTTTGAAGCTTGGAGAAGGATCTCTAGGTGATTTGGAGTTCATTTGTGTAAAAAAAACTCAAGTTTAAACGGTTAGCTTTCAAGTTGTAATTTTAGGTTTTTGGATGAATATGGCTGAACATGAGTGTGTTCTATCATGTGTTTAAGATGTGTTTTAATGTGTATTGATGGTATTTAGTGGTTATGGGGATGAAAGAATCAAGTAGGAATCAAAGGAAGCTTGTATAAAATTGATAAACCTTAATAGAGTCAAATCTGCCCGTTTTGTAAAAATCATATATGGAGTTATAAAACTCTAATTGGAACGTGGTTTATGGCAAATTAAAGCTACGCATGTCTACTATAACATATAAAAAATTCAAGGTAATCAAATCAGAAATGGAATTTTTGTGATTTAATTAGTGAAGACTGTCCTGGAAAATCTGTGTTGTATTTCAGCCATGCATGAATTAATTGTCTAAGAAGTTGTTTTCATGTCATGTTAATGAAGAATTATGGTTAAGGTTTGGTAAGTTGATGATTAGTGTGATAAATGGCTTTGTGAAGTTTGAAAAATATGCATGGTAACCTTACTAGTACTATTCAATATGGTTTTTAATTCAATAAGTGCTTGGTTAAATTAATCAAGTAAGATCAAGTGTATGTTAAGAAGTATGGTGAAAGTGTGAAAATCTAGGTCAACCTATGGGTTGAGTTAATTAGGTTAAATGTGTTAATATGTAAGATTTCAAGTACATGTCTAAGATTGAGTTTTGACTTGTACATTGGTATGAATTGGTAAGTAAGAATATGATAAAAATTATGTGAACTAACTTGAAGAAGAATTTCGAAATATCAAGAACAACTAATTAGGGACAATAATGACAACAACACAAGAATAAAAACAAGAAACATAAACATCAAGAAACAATAATAATACATAAACAATAAAAATAAAAATGTGCATTAACAAAATGAAACAATAACAATCCTAAAAAATTCAAAATGTATATCAACAAAACAAAATAAAAATAATTAATCCTAAACAATACAAAAATGTTCCCAACAAAAGTGAAATAAAAGCAATAATAATCATAAACAATGTGCCAAAAAAATCAGCTAGTCATATGAGGATGAGTCATCTGCAGATTTAGAAGGTTCTGCATCTGAAATCTTTTTCTTCTTCTTCTTCTTCTCCTCCTCCTTCTCGTTCATTAGCTGGTTAAGCATTTCATGCATCTGATTCATCATCTGCTGTTGAGAAACCAGCTGCCGTGACTGAGCTTGCAGTTGGGACATTTTCTCCTGATGTTCAGCATTCAAGTTGGTAACCAACTGTTCCATCCTATTCAGCTTATCTACAAATACATCATTATAAAGTCAGTTGTTTTGTACTTAATTTAAATGGATTAGGTGGTGAAAATGTTAAACAATTTTGGGGCCTTTACCTTGAGATACAGCTCCAACTTGACTGGAGGACTGCTTGCTACTCTTGTATTGGCTCACAGATCCTCCTAGCCTGAAAACACTTCCTTTTTTATTAAATCCTCTAGCAACCTGAAGGAAGAGATTGTTATCGTACTTAAAGGAGGCAGATGCACCTTTTACCGCCACCTGCGTTGCCCTCTCGTGTTGGAGCTTCTGGTGGGTCTCCTACAAAAAAAGAATAACAAATTATTAATAAAGATAAAATGGAATAAACACTCATAATTCAAACAAAAGTGAAGTAATCATCATCTCACCGTTATTTCCCCTGATTTAGGGTCAATCCACCCAGCTTGTAACTCTTGGGAGTGCGTCCTCTCAAATGTAGCAAAATCAAGAGATTCAGTAGGCACGTCCCCACTAGCGGCCTGCAAATAAAAATGGATGAGTCAATTAGTTGAAAATTCAAACTAAAGGATACCGAAATAGAAAACAATATATACTTACAATTTTCCTCCAGTGCTCACTAAACGAAATGGAGCATCCAACATCTGAGGGTTCGCTCAAGTGCATCTTATTCAGCATATTCCGCTCGGACTTCTTAAACTCATCATCTGTCGCAAATTTTTCCTTTAATTGTTTTTGTACTTCAGGATCACACTAGACTTGACTGCCCTTATCATTCCTGAGACAATATTAAATCTAATCAGATATATGCACCTTGAACCAAATTCACAAACTTTTAATTTAAAAGGAAACTAAACAGCCAAAAAATATATCAACTATGATGAAGTCAGAGAACAATATAGTACTAATTCAAAGCCAGTTCAATTCCAATATCACAAAGTTCATACCCATATATAATCCACTAATTAAATGTCAAAATAATATAAAATATAAGAAAGAAAAATTCAAGGAAAAGGAAATTCATGATAAAGCATAATAAAACGAAATCATTGACTCTCCCTCTTTTTACATCACATACATTGAAAGTGAAATCCCAGCCTACAAGAACGAACACTATGAAATGAAATCACAAGTTGATGATGGCAGCAGATATATTCATTCACCAGTCAATGAAAGAACAGATTATGATGGTTCCAAGAAATCCAACAAACTTTCAATCTCATGCACTGATCAAACATAGTCTTTCACAATTATTAGCATCAACTACATCCCAAACAAACAAATCCCAGAAAGAACAGATTTTGATCCCAACCCAACATCAATTTTATGAAGATTTCCCAATCCAAAACCATTATTCCTATGAACATAACCAAATAGAAAATTCACAAACCAAAATCACAACACTTCATCATGGAAATGGTACATGATTCACCAACCTTAGCCAACATCCGAAAATGAAGACGAAAAAAGAAAAATGAAATTTCATTTTCTCGAGAAACAAACAGCGAGAGAAAGAGAGAGAAAAAAGGAAAACGATGATTCAGTTTAGCAAAGAAAGCAGCAAGGAAGGAAGGAAATTTAGAACCTGAGAGAAGCCACCGAAGGAGGAGTAATTTGACTGAATCGCAGAGAAAGTAGCAAGGAAGGAATGACCAACAACGGGCACTAACTTTGATGTTTGCGGCTAGGGCACAAGTGTTAACTTCGAACGGATGTAAAATCGGTTCAAAGTTATTTTTATAACATAACTTACAGTTTGCGACAAAAGTTCATTAACATGTACCCCGTTGCAAAGCTGGCACCCACTATTGCCTGTTCACTTTCCAACCTGTATTATGTCGCCAATTGTGACAATACTACATCCCATTGCAAATATCTTATTCAGGGTCATAAATATTCCCAACGGTCATTTAATTGCATCAAACCGTTAGCAAGATATGGCGCAAATTGTGACAGAATATTTACCTATTGCAAATTTTAGGACCATATTTAAATTTCAAATTTTAAAAAACTGTTAATTTTGCTTTCGAATTGTGACGAAATAATCCGTCACAAATTGCGACCTAGATAATTTATCGTCGTAATGCTTACCTCTATTTTCAAATTTCAAATATTGTACCCTCGTAAATTGTGGTTTTTCATCACAAAGACCATCGCAAGTTGCGGCGGATTTGTCGTTCTGTCACAAACATTTACCTTCACACCACTCTTTGTAATGTGACTCAAAGTACAAAGGACCCAACGAGTACAATAATTGATGAGGATGTTGATTTCGTGAAGTCTTACTATAAAATGCCTGATGAAGAATTCTTACTAAAAGTGTGACTTTAGGTTCAGAGGACCCAACGAGGACAACAATTGATGAGGATGTTGATTCTATGAAGTCTTACTATGAAATGCCTGATGAACAAGTCTTACTAAAAGTGTGACTTTAGGTACAGAGGACACAATGAGTACAAATTGATAAAGATGTTGATTTCTTGAAGTATAAATATGAAATGTCTGATGAATAAGTTACACTGAGAGTGTGACTTTAGGTACAAAGGACCCAATGAGTACAATAATTGATGGGGATGTTGATTTCGTGAAGTCTTACTATGAAATGTCTGATGAAGAAATATATGGAAAGATTTGACATGTATATTTAATGATGACAATGCTGAAAAGCTTATCCTTAATATTCGCATTATGAATGACAAAGCACCAAAGGGAGAGATTCAGGATGAATATGCTAAAGATGATGTTTTCGTAAAGAAAATAAAAAGCAACATGCTGATTGAAATGACCTTATGGGGTATCGCAAACTTCAAAAAAAAAATTCATAAAAAATACTGAAGTTCAGAAGTTTGATGTGCCATGAAGAGGTTGATGCAACAAGGACCACATATAAGCAAACACTTGATTTAAGTTATTGAAGTTTTCGGTATTGAAGCAGTTTGGCGAGCTCTACTAGACGAATTGCGTGTTGTCATTAATTCTTTTGATGGTTCTTATGTCAATTACAGGTATCTGGGTATTCTTTGCGATACCATGACTTATCGAGGGCATTTCATACTAGACCAATGATGAGATGCTCATTTGAAGAGACTGTTCATATTCTCTTTGATGTTGCAGTATATGCTTAGACTGATTACTTGAGAGGAGCCACTAAAAATATTATGTAAGGAGTGACACCTTCCCCTGTAAGCATCCAAGGGAGATGCCTGCTAAAACCGATTAGAGTCGCAACGTTAACGTATTCAATTCTGAAAATGCATTTTGAAGTCACAAATAAAATCTTGTCTTGAAATTGGGTTTCATATGGAAAACAACTAGTAATTTCATAAAAGCTTTTGATGCTGAAATTGTAAATTTCCCAGAAAACCTGTCTGTCTTGCAAAAATCATATAAAATCGAGTTTACAAGCTTTTGAAGTTTTTCTTTGACACGAAGAAAGTAGACATCTGGGGCTTTACGTACATATAAAATTTATCTTGTTCGGAGATCTGCAGCCCCGAAAACAGAACTCGCAAGATGCACAAAAATATAGAGTAAAAATCCGAATTTAAATCACGCAGAATTTGTCTTGGCAAGTCAAGTACCAGAGTTACATAAGTTACATGCAAAACATAAAAATCAAAATACAGCGAAGCATGTCACGTTTCCAACATTGCCGGTCTCTCAAAATATCACATCATGATTAGAAATTTAACACTCCAAAACAGCCAAAAATAGCAGACACATAGTAGTGACTCAAACAGAATTTGCCATGAAATCACGTCATCAAATACTTCTTCTTCCTCCTGCAATTTTATAAAAATTGAGCTCCAAAAAGGGGTGAGAAAAAATCCCAGTAGTGTGATAGAAAAACCAATAATGCAACAGTATTAGTTTAGTTGCAGAATTTCCAAAATTGTCACATCCTCAAATAATTACCGAACAGATACTAAAATGTAACAGAATGCGTATATAACGCCAGAATATTGTATGTTCATAGCACTAAAGTGCACATACTAACTAACTAAACTCAATGGAGATTCCATTTGGCCCTAACAGAGGGGAATTCCAATTGAGGCCTATGCGAACTGAGCCACAGTTCCTTCTCCCTGGTACCTGAGGGATGCCTATATGATGTATGCTCAAACATATGCTCTCTTTCACAATTTTACGGTTTCCAAAACTGCATGAACAATGATGCATGTTATGCTGTAATTTGCTTCACACACATGACAATATGATTAATGCATGATGTTCATGAGCATGACAAAAAAAAATCAGAATCAGAAAATCATAGTTCACATGACTATGCTACCAAAATTTCGAACATGGTGTCTCCAAAACAGAATTCCAATAAGTCCTCTCCAAAGGCAGATTATAAATACTTTCCAACAGAATTTATATGAGACACATGAGCAACAATTCAAAAATTCATGAACTAAACTAACAGTCACAAAAGATTAATCCACCAAACACTTACCTTGAGGCTTTAAATTTATAACCAATATATCACCAAATCAGTCCACTCTTCTAGAGGCTTGCAAACCTAGACAATAAGGTACCAAATTAGAATTCTAATTTATATGTTTCCTATTCATCTCATGCAATTCCATTTCTCCTAATCCTTGGTGTTTCCTAATCGACATTTATGCTTCAAACACTAATTAAATTTCTGACTTGGGTTTATTTTACCCATCATTAGTAAGTGACAAAATCATAGTTTCCTATGTACATATATTCGATTTTTAGGCAATCAACCTGGAGTTTCTTCTTTCATTTAATAAAAACATCACCTACATGAGTTAAGTGTGAGCTAATGGGTCATTTAGCATGCTGTCTATATAATTGTAAGCACATGCAAGACTTGAAAATTTTCGCTAATCCAAGGTGCAGTCCCGAAAATTAAGAAGAGCTATTTCCCAAGCTCAAAAATTGGTTTGGTGCTTGCATGCACCAAGAATTCATGTTGTTCTCCAACTAGACAGAATGGAAGGAAAGAAGATGACAAAAATACGTCCTCCTAGCATACCTTTAAAAATCGAACAGTGAGGGTGAGATGGAGAGTTGATTTTCGATTTACACCCTCTAGCATGTACCCAAATGCTTCACTAATCGGTTAAAGAGAACAACCGCCAAGGAATAAGCAAGTATCCTCACCCTTCCTACTCTCCAAGGACGCGCATGTTCAGCTGCATGCAAGGGGAAAAACTTCATCAAAACCGAATGGAGTAGATGAAAACAAGAAGACAATGAGGATACTTTACCTCCTTGAGCTTGGGTTTCAGCCGCGCCAAGAGAGAGAAGAAAGGAAATGTATGTTTAGTGTTAGGTTCCTCTCCTTAGACTTGCGATTTGCGAAGGAGTGGAGAAGGAAAAGGAATGCAGGCTTAGGTTTATGGTGTTCTTCTTGGATGCTTGCGGCTTTGAGGGAGATGAGGGGCTAATTGTATTCTGAACACAAGAGAACAACCAAATCGGATTGGTTTTTCTACATACAAGGCGCACAATGAGTGATAAGGGAGGTGAGAGAGTTGCTTCTTGACCAATGCATGCAGATTGCTTTAGGATATGTTGGTCCAAATTATGCACCAAATGGCACAAATCAGATTTGACTTACTCTCATTGGGCGCATTGGAGGTATGAGGCTGACTTGAGTTGGGATACAATGACAAGCAATCAACTTGCTTTTTCACTATACTAGGCGCATGAAATGGAGAGATAGGGATGGATAGATGTTGACATGTGGTACTACTTGACTAATGAGGATCAACCATGCAGATTTCACTTGGATGATTAAGTGATTAGTTAAAGGCTAAGGGATAAAAGATTTTGGGCTGATTAAAAGTCCTCCATGAGGAGGTTGGGCCGTCGCCCTAAAAGATCATTGGGTCCAAAAATTAACTTCCTAATGGATCACCTATCTCATGTAATATACTAATAACTATTATTTCATGTACCCACTAGGTAGTAACTAGGGTTTCTACATATATTGTAATTAAAATTAATCCTATCCTACACATACTCATGATTCGAATTCAAAGCATGCATTCACATCTATAATTGCATTTAAATAAGCTTCCTAATTATGTGGGATGTTACATAAGGTCACCTTGCGCCCATTGGCACGGGTGAATGTGCCCTTTATCTTAATAATGAGATGCTAAAGAATGTTATCGAGCTAGATCCAGCTACCGAGTTACATGGATGGACTTGATTTTCACATGACACCTGCTCGTTCATCAATATTTAGAACTCTATATCATGAAAGCTTGATGTCTCTGAGTTATTTGTTAAGACAATAGAGGTACGTCATACTATTCATTTATAAATTAGAAGAAAAATGTTTACTGTAACAACCCGTTGTACACCGGTATTGTTAACATTGAGTATGATATTAAGCGCAGTTACAATTACAACAATTTATTTATAAAAATGCGAGTAAACTTTTTCCTTTTTATTACGCGAGCATTTAAAACAATAATAAAGCGTAATAAATAAAAGCTGTGACCGTAACCGTAAACTCTTTGCGGAATAATTATTTAAACTATCTAAATATCATAAAACACTTATCTCAAGTCACTATGGGGTTCCCATTAATCCACTTAGCTAAAACCTCACTTTTACGTTTTCTATCTACCCGAACATGGTTTGGTCTTTAATTTACTGCGGACGAACCGCATGCCGCGAACCTCATCTTTCAGTATGTTATTCTAGACTTAATTACCTTTCTAACAAGCTATCACATGAGTCATAAAGTTCTTGTTTGCTCCGGATATCACCGTTTGAAGTTAGACTTCTCTGGAGAAGCAGAAACAAGATCTCAAGTGCCATTGAAATGAAGAGCAGTCATCTCATCAAGCATCGCTTGGCCCCACCGTGGATGAGAAAATGCTTCACCTGTAGTCTTAGGAATAGAAACCAAAAAAAGACTAGAAACAAAGGTGTAATGAGAAGTAGAAATACGGTCATAGCTTAAAAAGGTATAAAAAGGATAAGGGTTACAAGTAGCACGTATACCTTTTCTTTGGGCAATGGGTAGATCCTCTGGTGAATGAGCCAGAGGGGAAGAGATGACTGAGAAGGCGATGAGTAACGCCAAGTCCACAATAGGCAATTTCTGACGACGCTGATAGGTGAGAAAAAGGCGGTTTGCAGGTATGGAGGCAAGAGGTCTTTCCTCTGAGAAAGAGTCACCTACAACTGGTAAAGACAAGTCAAGAAAAGGAACAAGAAGAACCTGATCAACTTGTGACAACTGAGTTGGGATAGAATGAAAGGGTTGTTGATCAAGGAAAATGACATAAGCGAAAACAATATAACGCTTAAGATCTGGAGAATAACAACGATAACCTTTTTGAATACGAGAATAACCAAGAAAGATACACTCAAAGGCTTTGGATGTTAACTTGTCCTTACCAGGAGTGAGATCATGAACAAAACAAGTATAACCAAAAACATGTGGAGTGAGAGGATAAAGAGGAGCATATAGAAACAATAGATTATGAGGGATATCTTTGTTGAGCACAAATAAAGGCATGCAATTGATGAGAAAACAAGATATGAGTACAGCATCCGCCCAGAAGTGAAGGGGAACCTGCATATGAATAAGAAAGGTATGGGAAATTTCAATGAAATGTCTGTTTTTACGTTCAGCCACCCTATTTTGTTATGGAGTGTGAGGACAAGTGGTTTGATGTAAAGTACCTGTGTAGCCAAGAAATTAGAAAACTCAATAGAAACATATTCCTTAGCATTATCACTACGTAGAATACGAAAAGAAACACTAACTTGAGCATAAATCTCGGCAGGAAACATTTTATGAATGGAAAACAACTGAAAAAGGTTTTTTATTAAATAAATCCAAGTACAACGGGAATAATCAACAATAAAGGTAACAAAATACCGAAAACCTAAAACAGACAAAGTACGACTTGGACCCCAAACATCTGAATGAACAAAAGAGAAAGAAGCATCAACTCGTTTATTGACTCGACTGGCAAAGAAGGAGCGTGTATGCTTCCCCTGCTGACACGTCACACAATCTTAAGACTGAAGATCGAAAACAGAGGAACTATCTTCTGCATCTTCAAGAGACTTGGATGACCGAGGCGATTGTGGATAAGTTTTGGAGATTCTGCGAGAGAGCATGCCACTAAAGGACGAGGCACAACCAGATAGTAAAGCCCCCTTGACTCACGACCCACTACAATCATCTTCCCCGTACCCAGATCCTGCAGAGAAACAAAATGGTTAGAGAAATAAATGGTGCAAGTGAGAGATTGGATCAATTTACTAATAGAAATTAAGTTAGACAGAATGCCAGGAATGTAACAAACATACAGATGTCAAGGTCAAGGTAGAGGTCAGACGAGCTTGTCCAATCCCACGATCTGGGGCTTTGGTTCCATCAGCAAGGGTAAAAGAAGGTAAATGATCAAAATAAGTGAGAGATGTAAAGAGTTTCTTATTACCACAAGGATGATCGGTAGCACCTGAGTCAAATATCCAAAGGCCAAGTGATGTAGAATGAGAGACACAAGCAACGGGAATACCAGTATCTTGAGCGGAAGGCTGAGACTGAGGAGAAGCCTTCCTGAGAAAAGTCTGGAGTGTAGCATAATTCGCAGCTGAAAGAGAGACTGAGGCAGAAGATGCAATGTCTGACTGAGCTATATTTGTAGCAAAAGATGGTCGCATGTGAGGATACTTCGTGTAACAACGATCTTCAAAATGACCAAGTTGCTAACAATAATTATGAGGTCTCTGACCACGTCCGCCTGGGCCCCGACCACGACCGCTGTTCCTGCGAGTGTCAGTACGGGAAACAAGAGCAGTAATTGGTTTCTTGTTGAGATTCAAGAGGCGTTGGTAGGTCAGTGATAGACTAGGATCCCCACTAGTCAAGATAGTGTCACGAATAACATCATACTCCTCGGGAAGGCTAAAAAAAGTGGTTACCATAAAGAGACGTTCCACCTGTTTCGATATACAGAAGCATCAGAAGGTTATGGCATCATGTCCAAGTACGCCTACATCAAAGATCGATTTTTCTCAATATATGTCTCCATCTGAATATCAGATGATTTGTACAACTGCATGAGTTGAGACATAATAGAATAGAGCTCCGGATATCATTAGTGTAGAGGTTTTTGGCTTCCTCCCACACTTCATAGCATGTCTGAAAAGAGTAGAAAATAACCAAGACAACATGATCAATAGACTGCCAAAGAATACTCGGAAGTTGATTACCAATCCTTTCCCAGACCACAATACCACACCACACTGACCACAACAAGAAGATAAGATGGCAGAGAGAGAGAGACACGATAGAAAAGGTTAATTTTTAATTAAATGTTATTTTTTAAAAAAAAATTAATTTTATTAATATATTTGTTTTTTTTTAAATATAATTTTTTTTTAAAAATATTATGTTTTTTACGAAAATGCCATTTGACCATGCCAGACACAGTCAAATTCGCGTGTTGAAATGGTCAACGTGTCGAATTGACCGCGTGTCGGCGTGTCGGATCGTGTCGGACACGACGCTCCCTATTTTTTGAGGTGTCCGTGCTTCCGTGCCCTTTGGTACTGGTGCTTTGGCTATGACTGGTAAGAACTCATGCACTCATTCTTTTATTGCTTCTTCCACTGATTTCAAAACTTCATGGATTGTGGATTCTGGTGCTACGGATTATATGACTTGCTGCACCAACCCTTTCTTTCTTATAATCCTACTATTGGTATCTCTACTATAACTATAGCTAATGGATCACACACATTAGTTGCAGGTTCTGGTAAAATTAAAATTCAACCCCCCTGTGTCTCAAGAATGCTCTTCGTATTCCCCAACTTTCTACCAATCTCCTTTCTACTAATAAGCTTACTACAGACCTGAATTGCACTGTAACCTTTTTCTCTATTCATTGTGTTTTTCAGGATCTCACCACGGGAAAGACAATTGGAGTTGCTAAGGAGCAGGGTGGATTGTATTATCTGGTTCCAAGATTTGCTGCAGAAGGTACCGGGTTCAGACTTTGATGACTCGTTAGTCTACTTCAGATTCTCTTATTTGGCTTCATAACAACCACTTGGGTCATCCTCCTTTTAGTTTACTTAAGTCTATGTTTCCGTCTTTGTTTGTGTCGCAGTCTGTTGAGTTTTTTAATTGTGATGTCTATTGGTTTGCAAAACATTATCGTGCATCCTTTCCTTCTAGTGAAATAAAAATTGTTGAACCTTTTACTATTATTCATTCTGATGTTTGCAAACCTTCCAAGGAACCTAATATTTTTGGTGCTAAGTGATTTGTCTCTTTTATTGATGATTATACTCGGATAACATGGATATTCTTGATGAAAGATAAGGCAGAGGTAACACAGTTGTTTATCCAGTTTTATTATATGATTGAAATTCAGTTTGGTAAAAGTATCAAACGCTTGAGATCAGATAATGGTACAAAATATGTTAATCAGCGTCTTTCCCAATTTATTAAAGACAAAGAAATGGTTCATGAACTCACATGCGTGGTTACCCCTCAACAGAATGGGGTTGCTGAAAGAAAAAATCGACATTTGCTTGAAGTCACCAGAGCATTATTGTTTTAGCCATCTGTACCCAACTCTTACTGGGGAGAAGCTATATTAACTGCAGCCTATTTGATCAACTGTTTACCTTACAGAATCCTTGGCCATGTAAGTCCTGTTGATCTCATTACCTCTTTTTTCCTTCTGTTCCAATTATGCAGAGTCTCCAATCTTGAGTCTTTGGATGTGTTGCCTTTGTCCATATCCATAAACAGCATCGAAGTAAATTAGAGCCTAAAGCCCTTAAGTGTGTCTTCCTTGGTTATGCTCCCAACAAGAAAGGATAATAAACTTACCACCCTCTAAGTCGTAAATTCTTTCTCTATGGATGTTAGCTTCCATGAATCTGAGTCCTACTTTCTACACCCACAGCTTCAGGGGGAGAACAATATAGAAGCTTCATCCATTTTCTGAGTCTGATGGAACCCAGAAAAATACTCTACTGAATTCATTAAGGCATAGCCTCTTTTTACATACACTAATACAATATAAAATGCAGAAAATAAACCCAGAAAGCATCAACTCCACCTCAAATCAAATACCTAAGCTCAAGAGTTCCCTAGAGGTCTCCCAATTTTCCCCACTAAAACAGTATTGAATTCATGCATGCCACACACTCCCACACTCCCCTCCTTATATCCTATTATTTGAGAATATTCTAGAATAATTTCCATAACAAACTAACTACTTCACTAACTTTTAGGCCCATGGCCAATCAATACTCTCCCTTTAAAATTCACCTTGTCCTCAAGGTGAAGAAAGAGGATAGGTGATGTGAAAAAAAACTTCCACCAGGATCCCATTGTCTGAAGCATGTAGACCTTGAAGCCAAAAACTTGCGACAGCTGGATCCCATTGCCCCCTTGCCTCCATTATGCACCCGCACTGTAGCCAAATTCACAGCAAGGCATATCTTTTTCCTTGAACCAAATAACAGTAGTTGGAAAGGCAGTTCCCTAAGATTAATTGGGCCTCTTTGTTCTCCTTCAACACCATTTTCTACGACTTCCTCTAGACAAAATTCCAATGCTTTTTTCCAATATTTTGTGTCTCTTCCCCCAACCCAAACCTTTAAAAGTGTCAACATTCCAGGCCCACAAGGCCCTATTTTGTTTCGGCCCACATACCCACTCATTGTTTCTTTCCCTTCTACTCGTACCATACTATGCACATGCAAGCACATAGCTAGCTCTTCTTCTCCGATGGCGTGCGCCAATATAACGTCTCCATTCTCACTTTCGACTCCTGCTTCTAACCACATTATGTGGGGTTGTTGTTTACTGCACACATGGTTTGGTGAAAATGGGACACCTTGTCCGTTATCTTTTTCGATGACAGTTGCTGGAATCGCGCCCCTCCTTGATCTCCACCATTTTCCCTTTTTGTAGCGCCACCAAGCATAGACCCATGTCCCCCTCCTCCGTCGTTCGTGTTTTTCCCGAGACCTAAGCCACCCTCTGTTTCCCTATGTCTTTGATTTGGACTCCATTTTTGTGAAGCTCCCCCTTACTATTGGACCCTCGTTGGAAATTAGTAGGCCGCTGACATGGGTTAAGACCCAGCCCATTATCTTGGACCACACTTGCCCTTTGCTGATTAATGGGTTTGTTCATTAATGCGGGTCGACCCATTTTTCTCGCTCCATTACCCGCTCCATTGCTGGTCAGCCCAAATTGCCTTTTTGATTCAGCAAATCCACGCCCAGGACTATGAGGTAACACTTCGTCCCTCTCCTCGAATCGTTGCGCCACCGCCTTCACGCGCTCCAAATCCATCAATGGGTGCAAACAGATTTCAACTCCAATTTCTTCCGTCGAGCCACTGCGAACTACAGCTCCCATCTCCTCCTTCGTGTGTTTATCTTCTGCTCCTTCTACATCGTCCGCTTCTGGATCTTCGTCATCCTTTTCGTCAACTTCAGCGTCTTCCGCTTCTTCCCTTTCTGCCTCTTCAACTTCTGTTTCTTTCACTGTTTCTTTTTCTTCTCCTATTTTGATTTCTTCTTTTGCTATTTCATCACCACCAATTGCTGGATCTAATTTTAGAGCTGTTATTCCCTCTTTATCTTCTAGAGTGGAATGCTCTGATTCTGCCTCGTCATCTACCACCCAAATCTCAGGTAGATATTCACTTATAAATGCTTTGGTAAAATCCCACAATGTTGCATTAGGATTATGACGATTCCAACGCATATACCAGTAGCATGCACATCCTCTAAGCCCATTCAAAGTTTCTGCCAATTGTTCTTCTTTTTTTATTCTATTTTCTTGAAAATATTGTTCCATAGCAATTAACCATGCCCCTCTCCATAAAATTTTGGAACCACTGTAAATCTGAATTCCATTTTTTTTTTTTTTTGATTTGGACCATAAGCACCGATCGGACATTCTCTGATACCACATTGATGGAACCCAGAAAAATACTCTACTGAATTTATTAACAATAGAGGCATAGCCTCTTTTTACATACACTAATACAATATAAAATGCAAAAAATAAACCCAGAAAGCCTCAACTCCCCCTCAAACCAAATACCTTGGCTCAAGAGTTCCCTAGAGGTCTCCCAATTTTCCCCACTAAAACAGTATTGAATTCATGCATGCCACACACTCCCACACTCCCATCCTTATATCCTATTATTTGAGAATATTCTAGAATAGTTTCCATAACAAACTAACTACTTCACTAACTTTTAGGCCCATGGCCCATCAGAGTCTAAGTCTCCCTTTCTGTTACCTACATCATCTCCTACTCCAGTAATTACACTACATGACAATGAGAAGGAAGACTATTGTACCAGTGGAAGAAATAACTCACACTGTCCCACCAGCAACTGCAATCGCCTGAACCATTGGTAAGTACTGAATAAACTACTTCTTTTATTCCTGAGCCCGATACTAATTCTGTTGACTTACCCAGTACCGTAAGAAAAGGGAAATGTCTTGAACTCAACACCCTATTTCTCATTTTGTCACCTCTAAGAATCTCTCTATGCAACAAAGAAGTTTTATTACAACACTTGACTCCATTTCAATCCCGAAATCAGTACATGAAGCATTAAAGGATGATAATTGGGTTCAAGCCATGCGTGACGAGATGAATGCATTGGAGAAGAATTATACATGGGAAGTCGTTGAGAGGCCAGATGGAAAAAAGGCAGTAGGTTGCAGATGGGTGTATACTCCGAAGTATAATTCTGATAGAACTCTTGAAAAATATAAAGCTCGACTAGTTGCCAAGGGGTACACGCAACCTATGGCATTGATTATGAAGAAACATTTGCTCCAATGGTCAAAATGAACACTGTAAGAATTCTATTGTCCCTCGCCGCTCATTTTAATTGGGATTTAAAACAATTTGATTTGAAAAATGCCTTCCTCAATGGCAAATTAGAAGATGAGATTTACATAGAGATCCCACTAAGATTTAACTCTACAAATGGAGATAACAAAGTTTGCAGGTTAAAGAAGGCATTGTATGGCTTAAAGCAATCCCGCGTGCTTGATTTAAAAATTTACCAAAGTCATGCTTTCATTGGGGTACAAGCAAAGTCAAGGAAATCATACACTTTTCTTTAAACATTCTCAGAAAGGTAAGATCACTATCTTTCTAGTTTATGTTGATGACATTACTATAACAAGGGATGATATATGTGAGAGATGTGCTCTACAAAAAAGACTGACTGCTAAATTTGAAGTTAAAGATCTTGGAAAACTGAAATATTTTCTTAGAATAGAAGTTGCTCATTCAAAGCAAGGGATATTTATTTGTCAACGGAAGTATGTTCTTGACCTCCTTAAAGAAGCAGGAAACTTGGATTTAAACCTTCTGGTACTCCGATTGAGCAGAATCACATAATAGAAAGTGAATATGAGAGCCCTCCAATTGACAAAGGACACTCAACGAATAGTGGAAGATTGATATATCTAGCTCATACTAGACCTGATCTAGCTTATGCAATTAGTATTGTTAGTCAATTCATGCATGATGTAAACCCTGTTACCGGACCAGTATGTTATCATCAATTATAATATTAAGCGCAGTTACAATCACAGCAGTTCATTTAGAAATACGGGAAAACTTTTTCTTTTTAATAATGTTTGCACTTAGCGAAACACCCATATTAAATATTTTACAAGTTGTGATCATAACTCAAAACTATTGCGAAAACATAAATGCTATGACTAAACATCATACAACAATTATTTAGAGATCCTAAGTGGTTCTCATAAACCAACAAAGCTTAAATACACAATTTGACGTTTTACAGACTTGAGATACCCTCAGTTTTTCTAAAACTGCAGATGGACTACTTGTCCATAAATTCTCATCTTTTAGTATGTTACACTAGACTCTTCTAGCTTTCCAACGAGATATCACACACCTCAATTGGAGTTCTATAACTCCGGATATGCTTGACGTAAGTTAATTCCTTAAAACTGTTTACAGTGGAACTACAGGAATTCCAAGGACAGTTCATAAATCCCAAAACAGAGGCATATTCCTATGCCCAGAAAATTCTCCAAAAATCATGTAATGATGGCCAAATTTTGATTATATGTGGCTAGCAACAGGGTTTCCCGGGTCTACCATAGTTCTCTTCCCACTAAATGAAACTAAATAAAATTAATAATAGAAATAACATATCTTGATTAATGCTTGAGTTGATTATGATAATTGATTGAGTTATGACTATTCTTATTGTGTCTTGGATTGGGATTATCAGCTTTTGCCGACTGTTTGTGCGTGTGTGTTTATGTGTTGCAATGATCCTTCAGGGAAGCAGACCTTCAGTGAACTAGGTTTCGAAGGTTAGGGCTAGCAGTGGACAACGAGGATAATGTCTCGATCATTTCAAGCTAGGCCTAAACATTGTAAATTTTATGCTTGTTCCTCTTTGGGGATTCAATAATAGTATAAGACATATTTTAAACCTTAGACTTTGGTTTTACGCTGTGGAGAATCAGGGAAGGATGCAAGAAATTGAATGTGTGTGGAAGCTATTGGAACTGGTGGATCAGGCCCTTGTGAGGGCTCTGATACCATCACAGATATGAAAGATAGCGTGAAAATAGTAAACTGAAAGAAATGATAGAAAACGAGAGTGAATTCTAAGTTCTGATCTGATGGCATTTTTCATTATGATGCTCTGGCATCTGCAGAGATCAATTTATAGAGATACAGATGAGGCTTGCAGAGCAAGCTAGGCTGATCTAACTGAAATAACAAGAACTGACAGCCCTGTAACAAAACTGTAACTGACAGAAAGCTAACAGAAGTATTACACCTCAGCATTAACACTAACAGAACAAATTTTCTGAAATTGGGTACAGCAGATTACTGCTGCTGAAGTACCTCCTGATACTTCTCTAATATCGAAGGATATGCCAATCAAGAAAAAATGTACATGCATATTGAGTGGACTATCAGACTGATCACATATCTACATACAGTAGTTATGAATTGCCAAATAAAAAATTCGAAATTGCCAAAACCAAAGATATTCATTTAAACAACCAATGACCATCTAGGACTGGTAACTACACCAATAATGCATTTTGCTGCTTTTGTTTCTGAAAAGTATCTATTGTTATCTTAATGAAAGGTACATTAATTAAATAATTTGTATCAGACCATATATGATAATATGAAGCACCGATACTCCGAATTTTTTTTTCCAACGTATCGGATACGCGTATCGGAAATGTATTGTATCGTATCGACGAATTAACGGTCGTATTGAGAACATATTGGAAATGTATCGAAAACGCCGTGTCGGAGTCGGTGCTTCATAGTATGATATGTTTCAATATGGCTGATCACACCAACATAATTTGTTACCAATGATAATACATTGACTTGATTAAACAGAAATCATTTATTTCCATTCTCAAAATAACTATTCACAACTATTATTTGTCAGCAGCTTGATCCTTCGCCCAAACCTTTATGACATGTATATTTCATGAAATTTTTACCAGAAGAAAATATGGGATAATGTCAATGTTATCAGGATGCAAATCTCCAAATAATACAAATATAAGGTAAGTTATAAAAGTATGTCCAAGCAGTATTACTTTGTGCGAACCAAGCTTTATTAGGACTCAAGATGACAACGAACATCCAGATAGATAACGGAAAATCATTTTACTAAGTTACCTGCTTTAAAGGACTGCAATGGACATGCCTGAACTCTCTGAAATGCTTCATCAGATATTCCTGCAGTTTAGGTACATCCTGTCTACGAAAAATATCCCAGAGAGCACCTTCTGAAGCATCTCCCCCAACTAACATACTGTTTTCTTGCTTCAATTTCTCTTTCTCAACCTCTTTGAGCTCGGACCCACATGAAAGATCATCCTCGTTAGCAATGGCAACCTCATTCCCACCAGAGGGTTGATGAAACTGCTCAACCACTTTTCCATCACATAATCCACTTTCATGTTCCATGGCTTGAACACTATTTTGCTTTTCAGAAGCATTTACATTAGAAGATGAATTACCCAACATGTCAACATCAGTTTCTCCACCCTGATCATCTCTGCGTAGCTCCCTTTTGTCTTGCTCAAGGTGCTTTTGTTTCAATTTCTCAATGGCAGTAAGTTGTTTAGAATCCAATTTCACTTCAGCTATATGAGTCAACACATTTACCTAAAACAACCAGATTAAAAAAACGACATTTCATTTTCTTCATAAATGAGAAGCCATGCAATAAATAAAAAGCACTAACAAATATTTGACCACGAAAAACCATGCAACTGATGAAAGTATATGCAGATTACAAATTTCTTTAAACCAAAGGTATCATTAATTTCAAGTCCATAAATACTTATGTTATTAAGCCACGAATCATATCATGATTAATATTTCAAATTATGAGTTATTAAAACAACGGTGGAATAACCCATCAAATATAAAATCAAATGAGAGTTTATGGATTGAAGAAAATGCACTGAACAAAAAAATTATGACAGATTTGAAACCACGATCTGATAGTAAGAAACAAAACAGAGAAATGCAATGGCTTACAATCCTACAAACTATGCACCTTACGATACTCTATTTAAATATAACAACCAAAAAAATTCAAATAACTCACATGAAATCCTTTTAAAAAAAAAGCCAAGAAAGAATTAAGGATATAAAGCATACTGCATCAGACATATCACAATGGAGCTTAGTCACAGAATCACCACGCCCAAGCTCCGGAACAAATCCATACGCAATATATGTTTTTGGCCCCATGTGTGGCTTTAGACAACGCTGAGGCAACTTCACAGCAAGGTTAAGAGCACCTCTGAGAGGATCTGTATATTCCTTATAGGGCAAGGAATATATGAACTCAGCACAATGACGAGGTAAACGTTCCTCAAATAAATTAGAAGGAGGCCAATCTTTTAATTTCAATACTTGAGGCCAATCAAGCCAATCCTTACGACCATTTGTGTAACCAGTGAAGAATTGATGGATATTAATCTCTCGCTGTATTTAATCAACAACTCAAATAAAAAATGCAGAAATCACCAACAACAGAATAAACAAGTAAACTAAAAGTTAATTAAGCATTAGTAAAACAAAGCAGGATCTGGGTAGTGAAGCAAAAACAGTGAAACAAAGAGGGACAACAGACAGCAAGATAATGAGATTAAGTTGTAAGAAAAGATGAAAAGATATGGAATGAAATCCAAAACTAAGAGGAAGATGACAATAATTATAATAATAATAATAGCAGTATAAATTGATCACACAATACCATATTGTTGACAACATTGGGAGAGACACCATGCAGCAAGCAACAAGAATTGAAAGTTTGAGACTTAGAGGAACTATCCACCAAAAAAGTTGTGATCGGTTCAATACTTCCCAAAATCTTTCTAGGACATTCAGTTCTGATGTAATCTATGAATTTAAGTAATTGACAATATTAAATGCACTGAAACTTTTCTCAATCCAGAAAAGATGGGGTTACCAAATTCAGACAACGTATAGGAAGTTCAAAAAAGTTAAAAAAGAATTGCAACAATAGAATTATTCTCTTAATGCCATTTTCAAGCAAATCAATTCCAGTTAGAAAAACTATTGACATTAAATAAATTAGAAATAAATTTCATGAGAATGAAGGTAAACAGCGGAATTTATGCAAAAAGCCCTCTTGAGTTCAATATTGAGAAATTAAACAAACCTCACACCAATCTAAGCAATCAATTGCCTTCACATCCAAATGTTGATGATGTTTGGTGTTCGTTATCTGACGGAATGCACGCCACATGACAAGTGGTTCCCAGCTTAAACCAAATGTGCATTCAAGTACATTGCTAACAATGACAGGCTCCCCTTTGTTCCAATGCCATTGAAAATGCCTTAAATCCTCATGCTGTAGATCTACAGCCCTAGGACAGTATAAACAATTGTCACTGGAATCTTCACGAGAAGCCACCTTCCTCATATTATTATATCTAACATCTGTGTTTCCACCCCGCTTCAAACATGAACACCAATTGTCAAGAGTCTCAACTGCATCTTGAAGCTTATACGCTTTGGCCAGTTCTTCTGCTTTACATACTAACTCAGAGATATCATTTGGACCAAATATGCTTCTCAGTTCAAGAAAGCTATGGTTGCATGCATCGTTGACTTTTGGACAAGGAATGCTACCATCACTTTCTGCACGCCACTCAAACCTTGACCATTCACGAATCCCAGGCTTAGCATCAGCATGTGATGTTTTGCCTTCTTCCTTTCTTTTTTCTTCTTCACCATGCAAATAACCACGACCTCGGAAGACAAACTCTAACTCAATTGGATCTCCACCACCTAAAAGCTGCCCACTACGAAGCTCACGGCAACAGATCAGACAAAGATCAAAAGAGCATTTTGTACAGCTTCTGTGGTAATCAAATATTGATGTTTTGCAGTTGTCACTACAAAAAGAGTGTTAAGTCAACAACTAAATAATATGAGGATAACTGAAAAAAATAAGAAATCAGATAAATCCCAACCAGTATACACGCTCATCCATAGAGTAATCTGCTTTTTCTATATTTAGCTCTGAGAGCGAGAGCCCTGTAGTGAACATCCCAAAAGCAAATTAAACAGTGAAAAAGATATGGAACTAGAACAGAACCCTGACTGGGGCATGAGATGAGATACAAAGTCAAGCTATGCTGCCACTTGCAAACAAGAAAAATAATTCAAATTAGGATATTAAACAGGTAACTATTCCAAACACCCAGACTCCCAGAGAGAGAGAGAGAGATTAATTCTAAAAAAAGAAGAAGGAAACACCCGCAAAGCAAACCACATACATAGAGGGGGGGAAACTAGAAGAAATAGGCTGCAACAGGAAGGCTGTTCAAAAGCCAAAAGTTTATCAAAGCTTTTAAAACAGACAATCTTTTCTCTTTTGCAGTCAACCTACAGAAAGCAAAGAGAACTGTGGCTTCATGACATCACTTTAATACAATGGTTTAGTAGCGTGTAGGATAATGAAGTACTGGAACACACATACAATAATCAAACCTAACTTTGCATCAGCACCAAATTCGTTTATTCACAGAGCAACATTGATCCATGCATCAGTAACCCCAATTGAGACTCCTCAAGGAAAAAATACCTCTTATCTTAGCTTCTATCTCCTTCTCAATCATTTGTTCTTCATCCAACTGTCTTAAGTACGGAAGAAGTGCTTTCAGCAAATACTTATGGTGCTCAATCTCCTCATCTTTTTTGGTTTTCCCATCTTTATTGGTTTCCACAACTTTCTTCATTTCCTGCAGTAAACCAAATGGTCTCATTTTAAATGTGGAATACAGAAAATCACAGGAAAAGCGAAACTAGAAGGGGGCACAGAACTGACTTTAATAAGTTCCTTGGATCGCAAGCATGCTTTGCAATTACAATTACCACAGCAGACAGGACATTTCTCAGCAATATCATCCTCTTTCAAGTGAGGATACCTTCACAAGGCACAGAAAAAATATCAAGGACTGACAATATCAGTCAAGCTTTCATCAACCAAAATCTAAATTTGTAATCTTTGCAATAACTTTTCAGGAAATTGATATTGTAATGTTTCCTCTAAATTATGACTTTATTTTCCTAATATAAGAAATAGTAGCAGATAATTATATCATATTTAATTTCTTCAAACTCCCCACACAAATGATTCGAAGTTTGGGTAACCAAAAGAAGGCTGCGTTCACACATGGGTTTGTCATTTCATTTCCTTCCAATAATCTATTTAAAAAAAAATATATAATAAAGTTAAATATATTTCAATTCAATTCCTTCAATGGATTTGTACCTGGCAGTGCACAATGGACATGGAGGCGAACAAGGCATATTGAAAAACACAATAACTAACAACATACAACGACAAAAAAATGAACAAAGCGAAAGAGAGTGAAAGTAAGTAATACCAATTATTTAAACAGGGTATGCAATATCTTTTACTCTTACAACTTTTGCACCTCACAACCCTGCCTTTATCATTTCTCTGACATTGATGGCACATTAAGGACTCCTCTTCGATCCACTGTTCATTACGAAACAGAAACAGGAAGAAGAAAAAAATAATAACCACAACTCATATTGTGACACCAAACTCAAACATGAAAGAATAATGAATGAGCAAAGAGATGTTGATGTTACTTTACGGTCTTTGTTGATTTTTGGCATAATCTCCCTTTTGTTGTTGTCTTTACGGTCCCTAAAAGCATAATGATTCTGAACGTCTTCGCTTACAGAAGAATCATTTTTCTTACCTCTCTTATTTCCACTTACAAGTTCTTCTTCTTCTTCTTTCTTCGCTTTACTCTTTCTTCCGCGCTTCTTTCTCACAACAACTTGACCAAAAGAAGAAGAACCTTCTTTCTCCGCTTTACCAG
The DNA here is from genome assembly GCF_033153095.1 of Gastrolobium bilobum. Taxonomy (NCBI): domain Eukaryota; kingdom Viridiplantae; phylum Streptophyta; class Magnoliopsida; order Fabales; family Fabaceae; genus Gastrolobium; species Gastrolobium bilobum. The sequence goes on from NW_026898257.1 coordinate 25,951, forward strand.
AACCTTCACGGTTCAAGAACTCAGCATTTTCATCGATTTTCACCATTTTGGAGGCGCCTCCATCACCGTGTAGTGTTTCTTGATGAGTTGCGTTTGAGTCCAGAGGAATGGCTTCCTCTCTCACTTTGTTCCGTTGCCCTTTCTTCCTTCCTCGCTTCTTTTTCACAACAACTTGACGAGAAGAAGAAGAAGAACCTTCTTTCACCGCTTTAGCAGAACCTTCACCGTTCAAGAACTCAGCATTTTCATCGATTTTCACCATTTCGGCGGCGCCTTCATCACCGTGTTGTGCTTCTTGATGAGTTGCGTTTGCATCAAGAGGAATGGGTTCCTCAGTCACTGTGTTCCCTCCGCGTGCCATGGAGAGAGTTCAAGAGAGTGGTGATTGCTGTTAGGGTTTACTTATTTCCCTCTTCCTTCCGAATTAATAAGTTGCATTGTTTAAAAGGATTTTTTTAATTTTTTTTTTCACTCTTTTTCCTTTTGCATAACAGCGGGATTCCCCAGTTTTCTTTCCTTTTCTTGCAACCTTTTTTTTCTTTTTTTTTCTTTTCACGTTGCAATTAAAATGATTTAGGTGGTGTTTGGTTGAAGGAAAATTTTTATGAATGATAGGGAAATGAGATTAGTAGGGAAATGACTGGAAAGTGAGTTGGATAGGAAAATGTAAAAAAAGTTATTTGGTATGAAAAAATTTTACTGGGAAAATTAGGTAACTTTTGTAAAGTCTATGTTTGGCTTTTGATAAAATATAGATAGGGAAATAATGTACTACGACGAAAATACCCTTGTTTTTTTAAAATTTACAACCAAAACAAATTACAAATAAAAACAAACAAAACAACCAAAACAAATTACAACTCGTACGCCCTCGCCTGCAACGCTCGTCTGCAACCAAAACAACCAAAACAAATTACAACTCGTATGCCCCGTCTGCAACGCTACCTGAAAAGCTGGGTTTCTTTGAAAAAACCACTTCCTAAAATGGTTTTTAAACAGTGCAGAAGCATAGGTAAATAGCAGTAAATTGAAAATAGTATGCATCCATTTTGCCTGGGTATTCAGCCAAATCTCGATGAACCAAACATTGGCTTTCCAAAATGCTATCTTCATTTGCATGGGGTTTTGTCAAAAACCCATTAACCAAACACCACCTTAGAGCAAACTGGAGCGTCGAGCGAGCACAGTTGGTAAGTGAATTGTGCGCCAACGAAAAGATATGTGTTCGATCCTTGCCGCATGCTCTTCGGCCAGAAGTGAATACTCTTGTTATATAAATCTTGGACAAAGAATTAATCTCATCCTTTCTCTTGTGACAATAGTTCGATGCACTTTCTATCTCAACGAGAAACTAACCCTAAAGCCTCTATCCAATCCTTTCTCTTGTGATAATAGTTCGATACACTTTCTATCTCAACGAGAAACTAACTCTAAAGCCATATTTCAAAAATAAAGTGACTGAAAAAAGTTAAGTGAGATACCTCCATGGAAACTAAAACAAAATCATTTAGAGTTGTTTATAAAAAAAATAAAAAATGATTTAGAGCTTGAATACTCACCCTATATTTATATCACAGATAATTGTTCCGGTACGTCTTTGATGATTGTATGAGTTTCTTGTGTCTTTGCATTGGAGAGCTTGAATACTCACCCTATTTATATCACAGATAATTGTTCCTGTACGTCTTTGATGATTGTATGAGTTTCTTGTGTCTTTGCATTGGATTTAGTATCATGATCACCCTTGTACTTGCGAATATAAGGTTTCTTTTTGTTTATCGTAAGGGTGTGTTTGGTTGAAGGATTTTGAGTAGATTGATAGGCAAATTAAAAGTGGGATTTTGTGGTGACCATGTTTGGTTGAAGGAGATTCTTCATTTACCTACCTAAATCAAAATGCTACCAAAGTAATTTGCATATCTATTTGTAGTGATATACCCGGCCAAAAATCCCCTTCTCACACGTGGTATTGTCCGTTATGTAGCTATTTGCTCACATTGTCAACTAAACAAAAGACGAGCGTACCCTCTGGAAATGTAAGGAGAAAGAACCAGAAAGCTGTTGCTAAGAAAGATGCTGGTGGTGATGGAGATGAAGAGGATGAGGATTAAACTCTCAGTAACTCTTTTCTGTAGTGCTTCTAAATATTGTACCTGTTTTTGTTTCATGTTCCGAGTTCATCATTATTGATGGATTAGGATTAACAAATGTTCATTCACCGTGCTAACAAAATAGCATTGAGTTAGTAGGTCGTGTGTGGAGTTTTTTAAGTTTGCGATTATGCTGGTAGCTTGTCCTGTGAACTGAGCTTCTCATTTTCTTCAAACTTGTATTCATAAATTGAAGGAAGAAAAGGCCATTCATTGAAATGAGAACCCTCTTTACGGGTAAAGGGTAGCAAGGCTTAGGGGGCATTTTTTAAAAACAAGGTTATTTTCGTAAAAGCACATTTTTTTCCCATCTATATTTTACCAAAAGCCAAACATAGACTTTACAAAAGTTACCTAATTTATCTGGTAAAAGTTTTTCCTACCAAACTACTTTTTTTACATTTTCGTACCAAACTCAATTCCCAATCATTTCTCTAGTAATCACATTTCCCTATGATTCATAAAAATTTCTCCTCAACCAAACGCCCCCTAATGGAATACCTATAATATGGACAAATCTTCGGTACTAATTCGGTGCTCCTATTTTCTTTTTTTGGAAAAAAATTATCCCATTCAAATTCACATCTTCATCTTTATTTCCCTCTAAATCCTAGCATCTTACTCTTTTTAGCAAAGAGGTATGGGAAGTTATATGCTTAGCTGACTCTATTTATAGTGTTATTGATGATGTTCCCTTTTTTTTATGACTTGGAAATACTAGATTCTTCAATGCAATGAAAAGTTCTATTTTTCCCCTTCGATCCTTTTTTTTTTGGTAAATTCCCCTTTGATCCTTGATTCATGTTGACATATTACTTGTTTGTGATTGAGGGTATGTTTGGTGCATAGTATATGATAATGCCTGATAGTATAAGACGATAGTATAAAGCTTGATTGTATAATACCTGATTGAATTTTAATACTATACAACGTTTGACACGGTATTGTATAAAATAATATATTGCATAAGATAATATCATCTAGTATTTGGTAATGCACTGTATAATACTATATAGGATAAAAATAAATATTTTAATAAAAAAATCCTTTAATAAAGAATTTATATAATTCCTCAACATGTCATATGATATTAATTTTTATAAAAATTTATTGATCAGTGTGTCCAAAACATAATTAATTTTTATATAAAAAATATTCAATATTTTAATAATTAATATATTGAAAAATTAATTTTTATTTTAATATATTAATATTAAAACAATATATTAATTTTTGAGAATTACATTGGTCAACGATGTTAATACACCAATCTCTTATCAGGCCTTACCTCTTCCCCTTAGGCCGGATTAAGTTATACATCATTTTGATGTATTAGGAGATTCTGCTGTATAAGCTTATACTATACGATGGTCACAACAAACAACTGAAAATGTCATAATGTATAATATAAGCTTATACTATCAGGCCTTATACGTCACACCAAATAGGCCCTGAATTAATAGAGATTTAACTAAATTAGGTCAAAATATGTAGATCAATCAAATTGTTGAAGATAATTAACCGGATATGACTTTACAGCTAAGAAGCTCCTTTGGAAGTGTTTCAATGGTGTTCCTCCGTGATCCTCATGGAAAATATGTTTGGGGTGTATAGTAAGACATTCCAACACCAAAGACAATAAGGGCTCAAATAGGTTAATTCAAGTGATGCCATTATTAGGGGTGTAATGTATTGAGTTAGACTGAGTTTTGGCTTAAATAGTTAGCCTTGTATAAAATATTTTAGGCTGATCTGATCTATTAATCTTGTGTAAGTTCAAATTATAAGTATGGTATAACAACTTATACCTTTAAGATTTTAAAATGCCATATGAATATTAAATTAAATAAGCTCTTTAAAAAGAAAGTTTTGTATATATGGATTATGTAAGTCTTTTATATGGATATTAATAAGTAAATGAGAAAAATATTTCTGCAGTTAATGTAGATAAGTTATCTGCATTTATTCCCAAAACGATGTCGTTTTGGTATTGAAATCTTAAAAAATTATAAATATAAAGACTATTATAACCCTGAAATAAATTAAACTTATAAAAACACCATGATTTTCGCCCCAAAACGACGTCGTATTGGGCTTACTGCAGATAATTTATCTGCAGTAACTGCAGAAAAAGCGAACCCACGTGTTAGAAACATGATGTTATAAATAAGAATGCCTCTCAAGCCAAGCAAGTCATTTAATAATTTATTATCAGAATTATAGGAATTTAATAAGTATATGTTTAATTAGGAAATGAGTAATATTATTTTAATAATTAGACAAATGAAGTCTAATTATAATTTTAAGAATTTAAATAATAGTATGGAAAATTTATAGATTTATAGTAGTTATAAATTAAATAGAAGGTGTAAGGATAAATAAATAGAAAATTCAATAGATTGGTTATTAAATTCCCTTTAAGGTCGGTGAAATTGTGCTCTTAGTAGTCTTCCACGATTCTTTCATTTTTCTTGTAGGAAGCCAAATGTACCTGAAGGAAAACAAAAGGTGTTGATATATTTAACAAATAGAAAGTTAGTATTAATTGTTGACAAGTCAAAAAAAAAATACTAAAAAATAATTTCCTTGATTACTTTTCTACATATAAGTCGGTCTTTGGAGATAGTTTGCTTCCCACGATCATTTGCTTTTTTTTTTTTCTCTTGAAGGCCGAACATGCATAAAAACAAAGGGCAAGCCTAGAACTTGGATTATTAGCCACTTTTTCTCTTGGATGTCTTCATGAAACTTCAAGCTTATGGTCTTGTAAACATATCCATAGGTGTAGTTGTTTGAGAGAAGCCTTTTACGTTGAGTTTTTTGCCTCCTTGTCATGCAAACGACTTTCTGCCTAAGGGGGTTTAATGGTGTTTCATCCATTGTTGAAGATTGGAAAGTGTTGAGGAGGTGTGAAGGAGACTAAATAAGGTAAAATACCTAGACTATGATTATATGAACATGAGTTGTCATGGTGTTAGGGCTGAATATGGAGATCTTATATCATGATTATTTAATGAGTTTTATGTATGGTTTTGGTTTTTTGTTGATTATATGCTAAACTATGCATGTATAGGCTTGAAATGAACAAAAGGAATTAATTGTAGGAACAAAGAACCAATCAATCAAGGCATGAGAAAGTATGCAACCTAAGTGTTTGATAAATTTTTTAAATGAAACTAAGATTTACAAGTGATCAAATGAAGGTTGGTTCACTTAGATTAAATCACTTTTGGACCAAACATTCAACACAAAACTTATAGCTTAGTATATTAGGATCTTAACCATCCATTTTATTCCTTGTGAGAGGTCTTCAAATGCTTGTTTTCCTCCTTGAAAAGCCAGCGACCTGCACTTGAAAAGGAAGCAAAGAGGGGCTGTTTTCTGAGTTTTAAAGTTGGAAGACAATCTCTAAGCCAATTGGAGTTTAATGGTGGTAAGTTCCATGAATTTTAATGGCTGAAATATAACATGAAAATGTAGGTTTTCTATGTTTATGGGCTGAATATGATAAGGTTAAATAATGAATATTTGATGAGGAAGTTTGTTGTTTGATGATGGTTGTCTTTTGACGATGAACCAAGTATGTAATAGCTTTAAAAGAAAAATGGGAATGACCTACAATACTAATAATGAATCGGCCTATGTATGATGATATATGTAGACCACGTGTTTGTAATATTTCCTAAGGGGAGTCCTGAAATTGACGTGGTCTTTTGATTATTGAAATGATGAAAAATGGTATTAGGTCCATAAGAAAAATGATGATCTTGAATTGGGCAATTCAGCCCTAGAAGTTGTAAACTATAAGAGAGTGATTCAATGGTTATAGAATGTTGTTTTGACATGTTAAAAATGTGTTGTAATTGAATCAATCATGAATTAGTGGTTTGAAATGAGATTAATACATGTTTCCTCCTAATATATGTATCTCGGCCTTATTGAAGAAATTATGGGTTAGAGATTGTTTTAGAGTTTGTCACTGTTTATAGAGCATTAAGGTATGTTATGTGCTATGGTGATGAGAGGACAAAGTTTAAATTACTTTGACATTTTATGGTGTAAAAGAAACGTATGGATGTAAAGGTTTTAAGTGCCGTCAGAAGTTTATGTGATAGTGAGCTCAGTTTTAGAAAATCATATCTCACTCAATTCTTAACCAAATGGCATGTGTGAGGTACCAAATTGAAGCTTAGTATGTCTAGTTTCTTGTCCTAAAATATGAGAATTTTATGAGCTCACGTTACAGTTTTCAAAAAAATTTAGTGGGCATTGTTCGTTCCCGTTTCAGTTTTACAGCAAGCAACAGTGAGTTTGCGAAATTCATATCTCCTTCGTTACTTAACGAAACGGGACGATTATTGTGTCAAATTAAAGATTAAAATGTCTAGTATTTTTCATAAAAATTACAAAATAAACTGGGAAGTAGATCATTCCAGAATAAATAAATAGTCCACGACCCTGTTCTAGTGACGTTGGATTTTCAGTTTACTACTTACGGCGGACGTATCTTGGGTTGTACTTATCAAAATAAGGCTTATGATATATCGTTGGAAAGCTTGTGACACGTAGATTATGATGGTTAAGTATAAGAATATTAGAAAAAATTTGGTTGGATGAGGATGAATTGGTGTTGTGTTTTAACTTGGTTTACATGTGGATTGATAATCCTATGTGTGATCGTTGTAGGTTGCCTCCCACGGACATGATGCTTGAGGATTGAGCTTGGTGGACTGCCTTTGGTCCTTGACCAAAAGGATTTGGGCATTTCTGAGTGGACGAAGTTACAGTAAAACTTGCGTGGAGCTACCTTGCTTGGGAGCTTCAATAAGGTAATCCCTTGGTAATGGGGTTTGATCCCCGTGTGTGCTCCACCATGCCCGTTGAGGGTAGTGGTAGGAAATGTATGTGAATAATGTAGTGTAACATGTTCATGCATATTGTATGTATAATGGTACATAGGATGTACCGTGTCTCTAGCCAGTAGACTGTTGCCTTTGGGCGTTACGGACTTCCACTGGATAGGTCTCCGTGAGGGAGTTCCAGTTGACCTGGGGTCGTGGTGTGTGATCCGTAGAGGAGCACACTAGGAAGTCTCGGGTGGATATGGATGGAGGGTGCCTTGGTTGATGTTCTGGGAACACTCCTTGGTTTGAAACCCGTAGGCTATATGCCGAGGCCAATAGGCTGAACGTTGCGTGGTTTTGGCATTGACCATTCCAGCTTCGTCGTATTTTGTTTCCCTATGCTTCCCTACTTTACTAAATCCCTTGCTTTATTCCGTTTTTAAATGTTATATTATGTTGTTGATATACATCGAAGTGAGCCATGGGGCAGAGTATTCTCCAGAACCTCTGGGTTACTGAGATATATCCGTATATCTCACCCCGCTTTGGGAACTTTATTTCAGGTAGTGGTTGTGGTGCTGGAGCGGCGGGCAAGAGGCCCGTAGGTTGAGCATGAAGACTTATGTTTATTTTGCATTTTGGGGCCATGGGGCCCAGGCTAGACTTAGGTCTTGAACATCATATTGAGTTAGGATTATGCATTGTATCATTGATATTCATGTCATATTTCGTCTAAGTTTAGCTTATGTTATTACATTTCATTTTGGAGGTTTTACATCGTAATATTTGTAATTGAAGTTGTAAATTGTAATATGTTCATTGGAGACTCGATGTAATATTGAAACATGCTATATGATGAAAGGGCAATAGGCCTATTCTAGGATTTGATTTATGTTTTATGTCAAAGAAATGCATGCAAAGGAATTAATTTGATTGAACCACAACCAGTATCCAATACCCAAGAAGCCTGGTTAGCACAAGAAAAATTAATCTCAATCATGTAAATACTTGAGGTAGAAGCATCACCATGCACCTTTGTTCGGATAACAGTTCCTGATCAGATGCATTCTTTATCAATTCTTCAGACTTGAAGAACACAAGTCCTCTGATGGCAATCCACACCACCTTGTTGTCTTGTAAGAGAAGAACGCTTCTTCGAATGCTCAATGTCCTTCAATGGACGTTGCTAGACTCAAGAGAAGAACATAGAGTGAGTGGTGCCTTTGATTATTCTAAGAGAGGGAGAGATAGCCGCCACACTGATGTGTCATGTGTGTGTTCACTAGGGTTTCAGTGGAGAAAATTTAGAGAAGACGAGTTACGAAACTAAGGAAAAAGAGGGGCTATATATATGTGGCGTCTCATTAACCTAAGACTAGGTCAAATCTGCGCCTCATCAAATCTCAATCTTATTGGGTAATTTTCTTAATTTTATCCAATCAATCCAATTGATTGGTTTTTCCAATTTCAGCCAAGTAATTTAATTAATTAGTTTTCTTAATTTTATACAATCAATCCAATTGATTGGTTTCCCCAATTTCAATCAATTGATTTAATTAATTGGTTTCCTTAATTTTGGTCAATCAATCAAATTGATTGGTTTCTAATCAATCTTTGATTGATTTCCTTTATTTTCTCCATCTTCGTTAAATTAAATTTAATGACTATATTTAAATTCAAAATTTAAATTCAAAATTCAAAATTAGAATTTAAATTAATTATTTAGATTCAAATTTCAAATTCGAAATTAGAATTCAAATTATTTAAATTCAAATTTCAAATTTCAAATTCAAAATTAGAATTCAAATTAATTTTATTAATTTAACATTAAATTAATTAGGTTACATTATAGATGAAGTCCAACTTTGCCCATGATGTCACCTACCCTCTCTTGGCCCAAAATGTGGGCTTTACCAACTTAGGCCCATTATCCTTTATTGGGCCCAAACCACATATGCTAAAATTCAAGATAACTTAAGATGTTTGTGTGCGACCCATCAGGCCCACATAGCCACTGACATAAATGGGCTGACCCATTAGGCCCTATCTATCTAATGACAATACAGAGCACTGGTGATGCTTTGTTGTCCCAGAGCTAGTTGAGTTCATCGAATGATCAACCTGTTATACCTATTTGGTTATCGTGTGAATTGTCCTTTCGTCTCGGTTATCCATCTCATTGACCTAGGTCAAGGAAAATGTATCAAACCTTGCAATCTAGGGTTAGCTTTTGTCGAAACAGGGAATCTTTATTTACAGACTCTAAAGAACGGGCCATCTCATGACTCCTTTACTATGCATAGATTCCCGAGTCCCGTAAATATCATCCCGGTTTCATCGGTCTACGGATAACCTAATCTCTCACAGAGATTCTTCAGCTTGTCACAGTAGCCCTGAGTCCTTAGGACATGCCAAAGAGTATACCTACGAGTCTTCATGTTTCAGGCAGACAAGGTTTACAATCAAAGCATGCTTTTCAGATCTCAGGTCTATATAACAACGTTAGGTCTAATGAAAGACACACCCAAATAATAAGAGACATTACTTATTGATACTATCTGTGAGATTTCCTTATAGTGTCTCTTTGTGGGTCAATTCAGTGCGAGCTATTCTCCAATAGGTCCACCCTCGAGTCAGCTAAGACATCTCCATGTCTGTAGCTCATGAGGACTCTACCTTGCATCTCCATGCAAGTAGCTGAGTCGTGCTAGTCTTACCCGAGATCACCAATGCCCATTATCGGTATCTCTAGACTAAGAACATATTTCTGGCAAAGGACGTGTGGTGCCATTGAGCCCTCATGATCATGATCCTTGTCACAGATCCTTAATATAACTCTCGTTCCATTCCATTCCAAGGACTTTATCTAGTTACTCATATTCAATATTTGAGACATGCAATATGGAACACGATAAAAAATGCTTTTATTCATAAAATTTATTCATAACAATAAAGAAATACATGGGTCCATCTGACTTTCAGATTGTCTCTAGGACACTTATGTACTTACAAATATTACTTGAACAAATTGTTTTTACATATTATATATATATTTTTTTTTGTAATAATTTACATATTATATTTTACTTCAACTAAAACATGATGTGTGAGGATGTGCTCGAAAGTCTCAATGAATTCAAAGAAAATCGTCATTTAGGAAAAAAATACAAGTTTATTATAGTAAGATATGATACGATAGTAGTTATAAGGGCTGTATTATTTTCCTTTCACATAAGATAGTTATCTTATGTTGTAGAGAGAAAATAGGTGGATTCCACTATTACAAGAAAAAAAAAGAAAAAGAAAAAAGTGAAGTGCAAAAATCGAAGTAAGAGAACATAAGAGAAACTATGTTACGTGAAAGGAAAGTAATATTTCTCTAGTAATAATATATGCTTTTGAGGCAAAAAAAAAAAAAAAAAAAAAAGACACTTTGCTTTTGAGGGAAAAACAACATTGTTTCTTCATTCTTCTTTTTTACCTCTTCAGTTTCTGATTTTATGTTCCACCTCTTTCGTTGCAAACCATCTTCTTCTCTCCGGAACCAGCCACTATGCTAGAGTTTCGTTGCTAATTGTTAGCCACTGCGAGGGGACACGAAGAATACAGGAAAGAAAACTAGTTAGTGAAAGCCAAAGAGGGAAAAGGTGAAATTTTAATTTCTTTCCCTTTTCTTCTCGTTTCTGAAATATATAACGATGTACCTTTCGCTCAATCATGAAATCCGTTTAAGCTAAGGAATTTAGTTATGGAAGTCCACGATAAATATGTGAAACATTGTCATTCTTGTCCTTGAATTTTATTACGAAGCAAAAACTCGCTAAATCTTCTTTCATTCAGCAGCATAAATTATGTTCATACATTCCTCATTTGGCAAGGGAAAGCGTTATTGTGTCTAACACTTAATTTCTCGTGTGCTTGCATCTAGAATGTTTTTCTTTCTAATTCTTTGTTTTTTTTATTCAGGTTAGAAATTCGGGAAAAATTGTTAATTTCACTGACTTTGAGCTTTCACTGCTAAACAGGGTTTGTGATCGACAATGCTGTTTGCTCCACAGCGACTATAGTCAAGGTAACCCCACGTGAAATTCTTCATTTTTTGCCACAGATTGTTGGATTTCATGCAAAATAAGGAAAAGGAAATACCAACGTCTCTCTCTCTTGTGATGAAATTCCCAGGTTGATAGCGCTAGAAAGCATGGGATTCTTTTGGATGTTGAATAAGTGCTGATTGATGGCAGGTGGTTCATGGATGGTAAGCTAATTTTCCTTTTTATTTCTTTTCAGGAATATTCTTTGATTCTGTGTGCATTAAACTTGCTATTTTATACGCAGTTTTCCATGTTATATATCAAAACGGAAACAAGCTAACAGATGAAAGCGTTTTAAGATATATTGAACAGGTAGTGATTGTGGCTTTAGAAGTTGCAATTTAATTTACAATACCTTACTGGTTAAAGGAGATTATGATATGGAGTTATATGGGCAGCCTCAATTTCTAACCATGCTAGTTGTGCAACAGTAAGAAGTCCTTGTTGCAAGTATTTATGTCCAATAAGATTTATACCAAACAATATTGATGATGATATTCATCAAACTATTTTTTCTATGAAATTCTAGATAAATGGAAGTTATATTCATCATAGAATGATGCCAAAATCTGTTTATTTGTTTTTCCCTTTCATGTCAATTATTTACATGTGCTATTTTTTTAAGAAAAAAATCTAAATCAATGAAAGTAGAGATTCATCATACAATATGACAATTGTTGGCAAAATTAAGCGTTCCTCTTGTTTGATTAGTGGTTGTGTTGTCTACTTTTTAGGGGTTGTTGTTCAAACTTTTCATTTCTCTATGATGGATCACTCTATAACAACTACTGAAGACATTGATATGAATGGAAGTTTAGTATGTTATGATGACATTGTTGATCTAGAGAAAGACAACGATGGATTTGGAGAAGATTATAAGTGTGAAATCATAAAAGAAGAAGATGGTGGCCGCGAGAAGATAATGTACATGAAATTATGGTAGATGATGATAGTGAAATCATGAAACAAGAAGATGATGACCACGGGGAGGATAATATACATGAAATTGTTGTAGATGATGATGATGAATTTAGTGAGACTCCAATTTTATGTAGAGTACAAGAACACAAGAACCATATAGGTGAAATACGTAAGCAATATTGTAACAAGAGTACAAGAACACAAGAACCATATAGTTGGAAATTTTTGCATACATGCTCTCTATAAGGGTAGCAACAACAATATCTAATAGTATCCCTAACTGTAAAGCAATATTATGAACTTCCTTTCCTTTCTCTAGGTCTCTCATATCTATAGCAGCCAAAAGGGCATTTACAACTGATACCTTATTCATATTAACATTCTTCTGCTTCATTTTAACATGTTAAACAATCCTAATAGATCTAAATTATGTGAAGCAATCTTTGAGCTCAGACCGGTCTATTGTTTGAGTTTAAATTAATGACTGTTGGCTAGTTTATGTTGCACTGCCTTTGCTAATATACATGCTGTTAAATCCTCATTGAGTACCAAAAAATAAAATCAAAACTAATGGAACAGAACAATAGAAGAGTGTCTGCTTTTTAAGATGATGGAGAAGTGAGAAACTCGGATTTGGATTTAGTGCCTCCTACATAAGCTTTCTCCAAAGCCAATCCAATCCGTTCATACATAATCCTGTAGATTAATATGTCAATATATGTAACATAAGAATTATATAATCATTAGACTATTAGAGGGTGGATGGATTTGATGATCTTTAAATGATGTTTTTTCCATCTCCGAGACATTAAAAGCTCTGTCTATATAAGTTGTCGTTCTTGCAAACCATATTTGTAGAGAAATCTAATTAACAAGAAATCGTTGCTAATCAGAGATTTCTTCCATCATGACCCTTCAACCGAAACTAGCAAAGGCATAGCAAGCACAACAAACTTATGCAAAAATAAATAAGGGAATAAATCGTTATTTCTCATTAATCTATCCACAAAAATGGACAAACAGAATAGGGTCCAAAACATTGAAATATCCTATTTCTCTATTTCTCATTAATTAATCTCTATTTCTCATATTTACAACTGACACGCTCCATCAGCATGGTCCAAAACATTCTCAGTGCTTCACAAGGATTTGAGCTTTGAGGTAAGCCTAAAATCCATGCAGCAATATCCTTCTTGGGCATCTTATCAAATATCTTTTGTGCACTATCTAGGTGACCCATTTTACAGGACATGTCAATGAGACCAGTCCCAATAAAGGTATCACATTCTAACTCCCTCCAAGCTATATCTTGGTGAATGGCAACACCCTCATCATGGAAATTTTAAGCACCAGTACAAGCCTTTATAACAAAGGTAAATGTGTACTTGTCTGTTTCAAGTCCCATTTCTAACATTCTATGTTAAAAGTTTATTGCTTTATGGAATTGGTGAAGTCTAGAATAAGCTCTAATCATAGAATTCCACAGAATCAGAGATGGGTTAGTGATAGAATTGAACGTCGATTGAGCCAAGTTGCATTGGTGGAAGAAAGAGTATGAATTGATGAGATGGACAGTGATGGAATGGTGATGTTGTTAGAGTCCCGAGACAAGCAAACAGGAATGAATTTGAAGCAGAGCATTTAAGAGTTTGCATGAACGAAGAAGGTGAAGGTAATAGCTGTGGTGGTGGTGGTAATGTTGTGGAATGTTGTTGGTGGATGAAGATGGAGTTTGAGAAATTGCAGAGGCATGAGCAATGAAAGTGAATGTGGTGGAACCTATGGTTGTGAAGTGAATGTCTTGCTTTCATGCGTCCCTTTCAAGACACAATGAAAGTGACGATATGTTAATATTCTGACAATCAATGGAAGGTTACAGACGTGGCTTGATGATGGTGTGCGATTTAGCAGCGAAACTCCGACACAATGACTGGTTGGAGGGAAGAAGATGTTTTGCAACAAAAGAGGGGAAAATAAAATCAAAAACCAAAGAGGAAAAAAGAAGAAGGAAGAAATGATGTCGTTTCCCCCTTGCTGCAGTTTGTCTTTTCTGCCTCAAAAGCAAGCAGATGTATTAATCCCTATAGCAAACTGATTATGAGATTATTATTTTTGTGTTTCGATTTTCTAGGTGCGCTATTTTTCTCACTTTGTAGACATATTTTATGTGGAGTTCATATCTATTAAAAAATAAAAAAAATATTGTACGAAAATGGAAGGATAGTAGAAAAAAAAAATCTCCTACAACATGAGAAAATATTTTTCCATTATTTTTTGGTTAAAACAACCTTTTATGTATGTAAATAATATGCTTTCAAGAAAATGGCCAGACAAGAAAAATACCACTTCGTGTAATGGCAATAGATCAATAATAATGTCTAAAAGCTCTTCTTCTGGTAAGATAAAAATGGAAATAACTAAGAGGTGTTTGATTTGTTTTCAGTTTCTATTTTTAATTGAAATGTTATTATTATAATTACAATATTATCACATTATTTTTATTTTGTTTTCTATTTTCAACCTTTTTTTGAAGTCCTTCGGTAAGAAACAAAAGTAAAGCTAGGGAGGATTATGACAAAGATCCTGCCACAGCCCACAAAGTAACAGAAATAGGTTATAAGACCCGGAAGCCCAATCTACAAGACGCAACTCTTTATGGCTTGCAACTGCTAGGCAATTAGTTGCACTGTTTGAATTACGAGGGAAGAGGAGGGAAATTTTCTGAAACTAGATACCCCCATAAGGTAATTGGATTTAGGTTGCTCGCTAAGGAAACTGGGATAAGGTATATGCTGAGAAAGCTTCCTTTTTTTCTGGATTTCTTTACCGATATTTTGATTATTTTTTTAATTTATTAAAAGTAACAAATTTCTTTTGAAAACCACCGGTTGTTAGTGGAAAAGCTTAGCTTGAATCTATCAGAACATCAACATGCTTTGTTCCCCATGTAACCGCAAGGTGGACAACCTTAGGCAGTGCCTTTATTTCTGCTAGGATAGGAGATTTAGCTATACGCTTGTCAACTCAATAGAAAGAGGCATCAGTATTGATCTTAATTTGTGTCAACTCGTGGTGGTTGGTCCAAAAAACTCTATTGTGCTCCCAGATTCTGCTTTAGAATCCTCCAAAAAGTTTACATGCTAAAACACCGAGACTGCCATCCTTATGCTCAAAGATGAGCTCAACTCATTTCTTCTGTTACAAAAAATATAAGAGATTTATTATTTTTATGTTGCATAAGATAAAATCTATCTCCTTCACACACAAATTCAAAATGAGTTTCATTTTTTTTTCTCCCTTGAAAATGGACCCCACTTATACAAATGAGTCTGAAAATGGACCCCACAGTATTTTACACGTTATAAATCATTATTCATCAAATTTCACAAAACGCACCTATCAACTGAAATTTTCATTATGAACTCATTTCAAGTATTATATTCCTCAAATTAAGCTCTGGTTTATCATTTCACTCTCTAGGGTTACACAATTGGCAATTTACCATTTTGCCCCTGATGGGTATTTTGACTCAAAACTCAAAATTTTCTCTAAATACGCCCTCTAACCCTCAATTAGGCATTTAATAATATATTTCAAATATACGAGGTGTTATATAACTCATGAAGAAGGGATTTGATTCACAAAATTCCATCACAAGAGCCAAACTTTGGTATTCAGCTTCAGCTGTGGATCTAGTATCCAAGGGTTATTTCTTGGACCACCAAGATACCATATTAGGACCCATAAAAATGTAGGAACCAGAAGTAGACCTGTGGTCATCTGGGTCACTTGCCCAGTCCGCATCACAAAAAGCTGTAAGAGAAAAGGGCTGCTTTGGATTGGCAGCACAAAGAGAAAAGCCAAAGGTGCTGGTTCCTTGAAGATACCTTAATACACGCTTAACCACCTTCCAATGATCATCTAAGGGCTAGCTAATGAATTGGCAAACTTTGTTGACTGCAAAGCTGATTTCAGGCTTTGTGATTGTTGCATATTAAAGAGCCCCAACAATGGAGCGATAAAAATGAGGATCAAAGAAGTAATTAGAGCCAGACTAAGACAATTTACAATTAGAAGGCTTGGGAGTTGAAATGGACTTCACTTCATGCATTTCAGCCTTGGTGAGAAGATCTCTTACATATTTTGTCTGAGTCAGAATAAGGAGCTAGAGAATCTCTGTTTCACTTCAATGCCAAGAAAATAATCAAGTTCCCTAAGGTCTCTGAGTGCAAATGCAGAGTTAAGTTGAGAGATGAAGTGCTGCATAAGAGAGGAGTCATTGCTAGTAACAATGATATTAACTACATAAATCAACATGTAGATACATTTAACATCAGTTTTATAAATGGATAAAGAAGGACCATAAAAATTGGACTTAAATCCAAGAGATACTAAGGATTGTTTGAGCTTGTCAAACCAAGCCCTTGGAGTTTGTTTTAGTCCATAAAGTGATTTATGTAAGTGGCAGACCAATTACTTGTCCTTGGCCTCAAAGCCAGGAGGTTATTGTATGTAAACTTCCTCCTCTAAATTCCCATTTAGGAAGACATTGTTTATTTCCAACTACATTAGGGTCCATCCATAGGTTAACATCACCTGAACAATTATAGACTTTACCATAAGAGAGAACATTGCATTATAATCAATGCCTTCTCTATGGTGAAATCCCTTACACACTTGTTAATGCTATCATCTAGATTCTCCTTGACCTCAAACACTATAACAACCCCCACTATCAAGTTAGGTCAAACAACGAAAGTGTTCAAGAGATCAAGTATATGTTCAAGGAAATTGTGACAAGTTATGTCAAGTAATGATCAAATGATCATGAAATTAACATTATAAGAGGAACAAGGATACAAATCATTCTTAACAAGTCAATTAAGACCTAGATAAGAGTATAAAATATGTGTTGGAACATAGATGTCAATTTGGTAAAGACAAGGTTATTTTGGTAATTTGACAAAACTAAGTCTGAACTAAATTCTGTCAATCTAGTTAAATTGTCTGGTAAATTTTATGACACATAAGTGTGATTAATTTAAATAGATAGTGTGTTGAAAAATTAAAAGAATTAAGTCAAATGTTAAGAAATTAACTAAGTATTATTAAGTCAAAGTAAGCTAAAACTTGACAGAACAAGGCCTAATATAGAATTAGATGGCATAATTAAATTGTGTAGTAAATTTAATGGGATCAAGGTGTCTTTAATTTAATTAGATGATGATTAGATAATTAATTAAAAATAGGTCAAAGTTTTATTAAAATCAACCAATAAGAAGCCATATAGGTCAAAGTGATGACTAGGATACAAAGTAAGCTTAATGATTAAGTAACTTAGATATTTTGAGATGCAAAGTTGGTCATGCTTTCTCCTAATATCCAAGATCAGTGCACATGTTAAAGGAAAGGAGGAAAATGCATGCTAAGTTAACTAATTCAATTGGTTAAAATCAAGAAAAGTCAAAGAAAGTGGCTAATAAGCTTTCAAGTGTTTTTAGGTTATTTCTTCTTGTTTTATCACATTCTTTACACGAAATTTCTCCATCTTTTTCTCCTCCATTACCCGCTATCATTAAAGAGCTTTGAGAGCTCATTTCACCTAGTAAATTTCAATAAAACATCATGACTTGTTCACAAGAAATCATCCTTGGAATTTTAGGAACCTATTTATGGTTTAGTTTCTTCTCAAAAGCCTTCAATCCTTCGATTTCTCCTCTTGAAGGCAGCGACCAAGACACTATTCATGGGTCTAAAGTTGAGTGTTTTCATGGTTTGAAGCTTGGAGAAGGATCTCTAGGTGATTTGGAGTTCATTTGTGTAAAAAAAACTCAAGTTTAAACGGTTAGCTTTCAAGTTGTAATTTTAGGTTTTTGGATGAATATGGCTGAACATGAGTGTGTTCTATCATGTGTTTAAGATGTGTTTTAATGTGTATTGATGGTATTTAGTGGTTATGGGGATGAAAGAATCAAGTAGGAATCAAAGGAAGCTTGTATAAAATTGATAAACCTTAATAGAGTCAAATCTGCCCGTTTTGTAAAAATCATATATGGAGTTATAAAACTCTAATTGGAACGTGGTTTATGGCAAATTAAAGCTACGCATGTCTACTATAACATATAAAAAATTCAAGGTAATCAAATCAGAAATGGAATTTTTGTGATTTAATTAGTGAAGACTGTCCTGGAAAATCTGTGTTGTATTTCAGCCATGCATGAATTAATTGTCTAAGAAGTTGTTTTCATGTCATGTTAATGAAGAATTATGGTTAAGGTTTGGTAAGTTGATGATTAGTGTGATAAATGGCTTTGTGAAGTTTGAAAAATATGCATGGTAACCTTACTAGTACTATTCAATATGGTTTTTAATTCAATAAGTGCTTGGTTAAATTAATCAAGTAAGATCAAGTGTATGTTAAGAAGTATGGTGAAAGTGTGAAAATCTAGGTCAACCTATGGGTTGAGTTAATTAGGTTAAATGTGTTAATATGTAAGATTTCAAGTACATGTCTAAGATTGAGTTTTGACTTGTACATTGGTATGAATTGGTAAGTAAGAATATGATAAAAATTATGTGAACTAACTTGAAGAAGAATTTCGAAATATCAAGAACAACTAATTAGGGACAATAATGACAACAACACAAGAATAAAAACAAGAAACATAAACATCAAGAAACAATAATAATACATAAACAATAAAAATAAAAATGTGCATTAACAAAATGAAACAATAACAATCCTAAAAAATTCAAAATGTATATCAACAAAACAAAATAAAAATAATTAATCCTAAACAATACAAAAATGTTCCCAACAAAAGTGAAATAAAAGCAATAATAATCATAAACAATGTGCCAAAAAAATCAGCTAGTCATATGAGGATGAGTCATCTGCAGATTTAGAAGGTTCTGCATCTGAAATCTTTTTCTTCTTCTTCTTCTTCTCCTCCTCCTTCTCGTTCATTAGCTGGTTAAGCATTTCATGCATCTGATTCATCATCTGCTGTTGAGAAACCAGCTGCCGTGACTGAGCTTGCAGTTGGGACATTTTCTCCTGATGTTCAGCATTCAAGTTGGTAACCAACTGTTCCATCCTATTCAGCTTATCTACAAATACATCATTATAAAGTCAGTTGTTTTGTACTTAATTTAAATGGATTAGGTGGTGAAAATGTTAAACAATTTTGGGGCCTTTACCTTGAGATACAGCTCCAACTTGACTGGAGGACTGCTTGCTACTCTTGTATTGGCTCACAGATCCTCCTAGCCTGAAAACACTTCCTTTTTTATTAAATCCTCTAGCAACCTGAAGGAAGAGATTGTTATCGTACTTAAAGGAGGCAGATGCACCTTTTACCGCCACCTGCGTTGCCCTCTCGTGTTGGAGCTTCTGGTGGGTCTCCTACAAAAAAAGAATAACAAATTATTAATAAAGATAAAATGGAATAAACACTCATAATTCAAACAAAAGTGAAGTAATCATCATCTCACCGTTATTTCCCCTGATTTAGGGTCAATCCACCCAGCTTGTAACTCTTGGGAGTGCGTCCTCTCAAATGTAGCAAAATCAAGAGATTCAGTAGGCACGTCCCCACTAGCGGCCTGCAAATAAAAATGGATGAGTCAATTAGTTGAAAATTCAAACTAAAGGATACCGAAATAGAAAACAATATATACTTACAATTTTCCTCCAGTGCTCACTAAACGAAATGGAGCATCCAACATCTGAGGGTTCGCTCAAGTGCATCTTATTCAGCATATTCCGCTCGGACTTCTTAAACTCATCATCTGTCGCAAATTTTTCCTTTAATTGTTTTTGTACTTCAGGATCACACTAGACTTGACTGCCCTTATCATTCCTGAGACAATATTAAATCTAATCAGATATATGCACCTTGAACCAAATTCACAAACTTTTAATTTAAAAGGAAACTAAACAGCCAAAAAATATATCAACTATGATGAAGTCAGAGAACAATATAGTACTAATTCAAAGCCAGTTCAATTTGAAATGAAATCACAAGTTGATGATGGCAGCAGATATATTCATTCACCAGTCAATGAAAGAACAGATTATGATGGTTCCAAGAAATCCAACAAACTTTCAATCTCATGCACTGATCAAACATAGTCTTTCACAATTATTAGCATCAACTACATCCCAAACAAACAAATCCCAGAAAGAACAGATTTTGATCCCAACCCAACATCAATTTTATGAAGATTTCCCAATCCAAAACCATTATTCCTATGAACATAACCAAATAGAAAATTCACAAACCAAAATCACAACACTTCATCATGGAAATGGTACATTCACCAACCTTCACCAACCATTTTTAGCCGAGAAAATGAGAGACGAAAAAAGAAAAATGAAATTTCATTTTCTCGAGAAACAAACAGCGAGAGCAGAGAGGAAAAAAGAAAACGATGAAATTTAGAACAAGGAAGTTAAAGGAAATTTAGAACCTGAGAGAAGCCACCGAGTCTATGAGTAATTTGACTGAATCGCAGAGAAAGTAGCAAGGAAGGAATGGTGACAATACTACATCCCATTGCAAATATCTTATTCAGGGTCATAAATATTCCCAACGGTCATTTAATTGCATCAAACCGTAAGCAAGACACGTAACTGAACCGAAGCAGACTAACATAAACAT
>NW_026898258.1:0-48035 GCF_033153095.1 Gastrolobium bilobum
CTGTCATTGACTTCAAATTGTAGTGTAAGCCCTATCTCAAATTTGATTTATGGTGCTCATGTACTATGGGTTACTCTTTAATGATATATATCTTAATTTTCTTGTTTCAGCATGTCTTTTATGTGTGAGGTGACGTTAAATTATGTAAATTATGATTTTTATGCCACAGGTAGTTGTGGAGAAAAAGATAATGCGTGAAAGACAACTAACCAGGCATGATCTGGGCCGTGAGAAATTTATCTCTGAGGTATGTTTTGTAAAACAAATTTATCTCTCAAGGTTCTTAATAGCCTGATATCTTCTATTTTTTGTCCTGACTCTTATGACCAACTTTGAAGAATATTGGCAAAAATAGGTATGGGAGTGGAAAAACAAGTATGGTGGCACGATATTACAACAATTACGCCGATTAGGAGCCTCTTTGGATTGGTCTCGTGAGGTAAATATGTATTTTTATTTTTATTTTTATTTTTATTTGGAGGTGTAGGATAAATGAAGAATCCGTTAAGGAAGAAAAAACATGAACTCGTAAGAACAATCCCTGTTCCTTTGCATGTCCAACCTGAAACACTCTTATAAAACCCATTAGCAGAAGCCCATTATGAAGCTAAGAAACTGAAAAAAAAGCCTATCCAATAGGAATCAGATAGCTATTTGTCATGCCATTGCACTGTCATAGTGTGATAATTGGCTTCCTTATTTATCTCTGTCTCACTTTCTATTTCCAGTGCTTCACAATGGACGACAGAAGATCTAAGGCTGTGACAGAGGGTTTTGTGAGGCTTTACAAGCAAGGCCTTGTCTATAGGTGGGGTGGGCTTTGGCAATATGCATTGTCTTTATGTAATGCTTTTATTCATAACTTCTGAATTGTAGGATCTTCGTTGATGCTGATTTCAATTTTTAATTTTTACTCAAACACTAATTAATAGAGATCCTTGATTATATCTGGACAAGCTTTAGTTAATGCGTTATTGGAAACACTATAGGATGCTTATTTGTTATCAACCATGGGTAATAATATATTATATATACACAAATCAAATTTAGGTGTAAGACTTTTTCTTAGACCTGGTTACCATACGATGTTCCTCAATTACACACACACATATGTCAAAGGCTGTAAGGCAAAATCTTTTAGATAAACTTCCTGCCACATGTGGATCTAAAGTCAGAGCGAATCACGTGGACTACAGCCATATTTTGGGAACATGATAAGATTTAACCTTCAGCATAGACCAAAATATATAGTGGACTTGCAAACTTTTTTCTGTTGAATCACAATTGTAATTATGATGTTGCGCATTTTTGGGCAAAAGATGTGTTATATCCTTTGATGAATTGTTGGAATCTAAATACTAAGATACATTTATGTGCAAATGTGCTACATGGTAAATTATATGATATATATTTATGTGAATTAAGTTAAATTCAAATGTCTTGCTGATGTGATTCTGTTTACTAAGCTTTGAGTGCTCCTCTAGTTATCAACTTCTTTTGACATGATTTATACGTAATTTTGTTATTGTATATGCCCATTTATATGATTCAACTTGCTCTTTTTTGGCGATATTACTTTTTTTTTGGGTCATTGTTGCAGGGACCTTCGTTTAGTAAATTGGGATTGTGTGTTACGGACGGCAATATCTGATATTGAGGTATGCAATGCGTTTACTTAGCTGTATCTTCTGAAGTATTGCATATGTAATGTAATTGCTTGCTGCATGCAGGTGGATTACATTGATGTAAAAGAAAGGACTCCACTAAAGGTTCCAGGATATGACAAACCAGTGGAATTTGGAGTTTTAACAAAATTTGCATACCCTTTGGAAGGGAACCTAGGTGAAATTGTTGTTGCCACGACTAGAATAGAAACTATGCTTGGTGACACTGCTATTGCTATACATCCTGATGATATCAGATACAGCCAATTTCATGGAAAATATGCTATTCATCCATTTAATGGCAGAAGACTTCCTATAATTTGTGATGCCATCCTTGTGGATCCGGAGTTTGGGACAGGTGCTGTTAAGGTATGCTCTATATGTATGACTAAAGTTCTGTTGAACTTCTTTTTCTAGTGATATTGTAATGTTTTGGTACTTTCTTTATTCCTTTCAGATTACACCTGCCCATGATCCAAATGATTTTGAGGTGGGAAAACGTCACAACCTTGAATTCATTAATGTTTTCACTGATGATGGGAAAATAAATTCTAATGGTGGCTCTGAATTTTTGGGCATGCCACGATTTAAAGCTCGAGTAGCAGTAACTGAAGCATTACAGAAGAAGGTATTGTTGTTAATAGAATTCTTTGTTTCACATGAAATCTTTGGTGCTTAGGTAACAAATATGTTAGTTTCACATGTATTTGTGTGTAATCTGACTTATGATTGCTTGTCTTGGTGACAAGGGGGAGTTATAATTTATATTATTATTGTTTTTAATATGTCGCATATGATGTTCTTCTTTTGGCACCCCATTTATCTATTATTAAGTAAATTGTGTAATTCTGTAAGTGGTAGTTGCCATGATATGAAAAAAACAATTTTTGGTATTTCCTGTTTCATTTGTTTTCTTCTTTTACATAGGGCCTTTAGCCATGATATTTGGTATTTCCTGTTTCATTTGTTTTCTTCTTTTATATAGAGTCTTTATAGAGGTTCTGAAAACAATGAGATGCGCCTTGGTGTATGTTCTAGAAGCAATGATGTTGTGGAGCCCATGATAAAGCCCCAATGGTATGTCAGTTGCAATGACTTGGCGAAGCAAGCTCTTCATGCTGCGACGGATGAGGAAAACAAAAAGCTAGAGATTATTCCAAAACAATATTTGGCTGATTGGAAGAGGTGCGTATATCTTGGTTTGCTTTTTGCAATTTCTTATAATGAGCATTTACAAAACTTATCCTTCTGAACATTCCTCTGAAATGTGGTCTAGGATCCAAACCACAATACAATGAGTTCCACCCCATAGAGATAGTTTAGCATCTCCAGAATCTTTACAATAATAGTATCACCTATGAAGCACCGACACTTCAAAAATCCTGACGTGTCGTGTCCGACACTTCTAGACACTCTCCGACACTCCAACACGTGTTGTAAAAACTCAAAAAATGGTTCAAAGATTGTGTTGCGTTGCATTTTTAGTTCCAATTATTAGATTCGTTGGATTACGATTACTATTTTATTGAGTTTAATATAAATATTTGGGATATTTTATGTTTCTTTGCAAAATTGATTGGTATTATAAGTTTAACTTCATTTTTTTGTTAAACTATTGAATATTAAATATAATATACACTACATAAATTAAAATTATTATTTAATATCAAAACGTGTCCTAACGTGTCGAAATCTAACATTTTTAAAATTAACGTGTCGGAGTGTCGTATCGTGTCGTGGCACGTGTCGCGTGTCGGTATCGGTGCTACATAGAGTATCACTATCTGTATAATTATTAGTGAGAAATGTTTTGAGGTTGAATTTGGCTATACTTAGTAGAGTTCAAGACTGTAACTGGGGCTGGCAAAGTATCAAGAGATATAATCAATTGAATTCATTGTCACTGCTTTCCTTCTATTAGAATATTTAGACCATATCTCATAATATCATTATAATATCTCAAAATATTTTAGGGTGTCTTAGATGATCTCTTAGGAGTGGTTTCCATATTTCATGAACTGTTTCTTTATTTAATTAGGATTAGCATTCTAATATTAGTATAAATTGGGATTAGTGAATTGTATATTTTAACTCATCATTACAATTTACACACCATTAGAGCCTTTTAAGAAAGTATATAACGGGAGGAGAAAAGCCCATGTGGGGAATAAAGAGTTGATGGCAAAGGAAAACCAAGGTGAGCAGTTAGTCACAAGAAAGGACACATGGCATGCTACGAATGGAGAGGAAAATTTCCAAGAGAGTGGTGAGGCTGATTCGGAAAGGAATAGTGAGATATAAGGCAGTTAGGAGTGGGGAGTGAGCGTAGAGCATTTTGTAACAGAAAGGGGAAAAGGAGGGTTGCTGGGAGGTAGCAATTCCTAGTGGGTGTGGGTAGTATTGTAGTAGCTGTCTTCATTCCTTTGTATTTGCAATTGGGTAGTTGAATGTTAATTTTCTTCTTCACTGTTCTGAAATACTCTGTAACCAGACATTAATAGTGAATCGTTTTCCTTCTTCTTAGACTTGTGCTTCGTTTACATTCTGTTTATTAAATTTCTGGTACCAACATCCTATAGTTTCAATACCCTCCAATTTTTACACTCAACCAAGTATTGGGCAAACACAGAAGGCAAATTGTGGAAGGGTGATATTGTAATGGATTCAGAGGGAGGTTTATTTTATATTAAGTTACATTTATGATATGTTGTGGCTGGCAACTTGCCGTGCTCTTATGTTTTTGTGCCTTCATTGCTTTTATAATTGTATAATGTAACCATGTCTTAACCAAGGTGTAAAGTTTTGCAGATGGCTAGAAAACATACGTGATTGGTGCATTTCACGGCAGCTATGGTGGGGTCACCAAATACCTGCATGGTATGTCACTGTAGAGGATGACATACTGCAGGAATTTGGTGCTTACAACGATCATTGGGTGGTGGCAAGAAATGAAAAGGAGGCCCAAGATGAGGCTAGCCAAAGGTATAATGGAAAGAAGTTTCGTTTAGGCCAGGATCCTGATGTTCTTGATACGTGGTTTTCTTCTGGTCTGTTCCCATTATCTGTGCTGGGATGGCCTGATGACACAGAAGACCTGAAGGCATTCTATCCAACTTCTGTTTTGGAAACTGGCCATGATATCCTCTTTTTTTGGGTTGCTCGTATGGTGATGTTAGGAATGAAGTTGGGTGGCGATGTGCCTTTTAGAAAGGTGAGGTTACTATCTCTTGCTGATAGTTTGGGAAGGGCTTTATCCTTGTATAGGCATAATGAATTTTTTGTGATACTGGTGATTTTTTTTTTCTGGCTAAAATAAGAAATTCAGTAAGACAAAGAATGTTACAAAGTGATCTGAGGATAAGAGAGATACTCAGTAAAAAAAGGAAAAACAGCCCTGAGAAAACAAAAAAAAAACATCAATGAAGGCATGAAGCAAAGCTAAATCTAACCAATCCCTTGTGCATGCCTAGAAATTTTGATCAATGACCTTCTCAATGATGTACTTACAACCCCGTGCAGATTTATTTGCATCCCATGATTCGTGATGCACATGGGCGCAAGATGTCCAAGTCTTTGGGGAATGTTATTGATCCCATTGAAGTAATAAATGGGATATCTCTGGAAGGCCTACATAAGAGGTTAGAGGCCGGTAACCTGGACCCCAAAGAACTAGCTACTGCCATAGAGGGTCAGAAAAAGGACTTTCCAAATGGTATTGATGAATGTGGTGCTGATGCTCTCCGTTTTGCACTGGTCTCGTACACAGCTCAGGTGTCAACCTTGTACCAACATTTATATGACTGATTTTTTCACCAATTTAGTTAACTTCTGTGATTTAATTGTGCTGTTTTCGTTCATTTCAGTCTGACAAAATTAACCTAGATATTCAAAGGGTGGTTGGGTATCGCCAATGGTGTAATAAATTGTGGAATGCAGTACGATTTGCTATGAGCAAGCTCGGAGATGATTATATTCCTTCTGCAACTTTGATTCCAGATGTTCTCCCATTTAGCTGCCAGTGGATACTCTCTGTGTTAAATAAAACCATATCCAAAACATTGAAGTCTCTAGAATCATTTGAGTTCTCACAGGCTACCACTGCTGTGTATTCTTGGTGGCAGTATCAATTGTGTGATGTATTTATTGAAGTGATTAAGCCTTACTTTACTGCTAACGATCCCAAGTTTGCTTCTGAAAGACGCTTTGCACAAGATACTTTGTGGTTTTGTCTAGACAATGGTCTGCGATTGCTTCATCCCTTTATGCCTTTTGTCACGGAAGAATTGTGGCAGCGCCTTCCTTCACCCAGGGAATGTAAGAGAGCAGAATCTATCATGATATGCAATTATCCTTCACCTGTAGAGGTGAGTTTTTTTAATATTTTACTCTTCAGATTATAAAGTATATTGTTGCCTATTTTCACATCATCCCTTTTTTGTACATTCTCGTTTATTTTCTCTTGGTGATATTCTTCTGGAATATGGATGTAATAGAACTGCTGTATTCCCCCATCCCCCACCCATCCCATCCCCCCTCATTTTTGTGGGTTGAAAGTGTCAAGCATGACTTGGCAAATGGTACCTCCTATGTATTTATGATATGTAGTGTTTATCTTGCTTTGGCTATTAAATAATAATAAAATTTATTGTTTGGTCGTATTTTTAATTTTTTTATTTTATTTTTTTATTTAGAGCTGGAATAATGAAAGGGTGGAGAATGATATGGACCTTGTTGAGTCTACTGTTAAGTCTCTCAGATCACTGGCGAAAGAAAGGCGTGACAGGTATGTGGAAGCAACATTTGCTTTTGTACTAGTCTCAGGTTTTCTGCTCTGTTTTGTCTATATATATCTGGAACCTCTCTTTTTTGGGGGAACAAATGAGGAATTCTCCAAGTATAGAAAAGAGTTGAATAAATGAGGATAAGAAATCCTCCTAAAATAACCAAAACAACAAGACAAAGGAAACAGAACATGAGATACTTTGGGAGGCTATGACCTGTGCATTGTACTTTGTATCTGTTTCTGTAAATATTAATTAGATTGTTATTCAATCGAACATGCTTTGCTGATTCCAAAATGATGCTTATGTTGCTAGGCGACCAGCTTTTGTTCTCTGCCGAACACAGGCGGTTGAAGAGATTATTAACAGCCATCAACTGGAGATTATAACACTAGCTAATCTATCCTCTTTGACTGTAAGTTGCACAAGTTGCTTTGTTGTGTTTGCATCTAATGTATCCCTTGCATTTTGTTTGGTGATATTGTCATTAATCACTTAGCCAGTGTTCACTTCACTTGATTAACATATTTTTCACTTTTAATGTCCCAGACAATCACTGAAATCGACGCAGTTCCATCTGGATATGCTGATACTGTCGTTAATGAAAGCCTTTCTGTTTATTTAGAGCTCCAAGGAACTAGTTCTGCGGAAGCAGAGCTAGGAAAGATGAAGAAGATAGATGAGCTGAAGAAGTATGTTTATCTCGGATTGTTTTTGAGAATACATTTTAACATATCAAGTCGTAAAATATGATAAGGTTGAAAATAATATGTCATTTGCATTTTGACTAATATATAATATAATGAAGTATATAATATAATGAAGTATGCTTAGATGGTTGATTTTAAGTGGAATTTAATACACATGAATTACTTTTATTAAAAAGTTTATAGTAAGCATGTAACATTTTTTTTTCTAAGTTGCTTTTAACAAAATTTGAACTATTTAACAGACTGGAGTTTTTATTTATGCAGGCAAATAGAAAGATTAGAGAAGATTATGAATGCTCCAGGTTATGAAGAGAAGGTTTTGCCACATATTCGAGCTAAGAACGAGGAGAAGCTAGATTCCCTAAAGGAGCGTTTATTACTTGAGGAAACGGCTGGACTGAGTCTCTAGCTTCGACGTAATATGAACTTGATTGATCATCAATTTTTCTTACATGCTTATATATGAATGATGAAGCAGTTAGAAAGGTCCATCAGTAGTATGAAGCTTCATTTAAAATTTTCGTACTTTTATGGCCTAACTATAACTATTGGCTGCCCTACACTATATCTTTTGCTGAATTAATGCAAATTTTGGTAATATTTTGTCACGGTATTTGGGCCATTAATGGGTCACCCTTAGTCCTGACCATGACTTTTGTAACCTTTTTTCGTTATTGGATGTTGACAGGGCACTCCAAATCCAAACTCCAAAAGTATTGTCGGTTAGATAACTTATCTTGTCACAATAGAAACTGTGAAATTGGTTTTATTTATACAGAACTATTAAAAGGATAAAAACTATGATAAAATTGCTGTGAGATCGGGGTAATAGAAGTCCCACCAACGGTATTATTATTCCCAACTGGCAGAATTAAATTACTAATTCGGAACAAAATATTTTTGTGTTATGACCTTATAAAATGAAAAATCTTTGGTTATCATGTTTTTATTTTTAATGCAACTTCACTTAATAGTTATTACTCACTTTAGCTTATTTGAATTGATTTTGTAAGCCTGCAGTATGATTGTTGGTTTGGGTTAAGAATGCCGTCTTGAATAACTTCTGATGTGATAACGAAATTGGACTATGCCAAATATTTCTCTTTGTTTTATTCTTCTTCACCACTTATAAATTATAAAATTTCAGATTAAAAATTTATATTAAAAAAAAATAAAAATCATATGCTTTGTTACATGCAATATGAATATACACAAAATCATTAAAAAGGAATCTTCCTCTAATCTATAATCAGTATCCGTACTGGTTTAAAAATCGTTTGTACGGACACTATTTTGCAAATCCTACCAAAACCTCTTCATTACCGAAGATAGTTATAAAAAATTCAAATTAAATTGAATAACTCCACAATGAAACTTCAGCATCTTCAAATTCCACGTCGGCAGTGCCATATTCACTCTCCCAATAATGTGTTGGTGACAGGAGCACCATGTTCCTCAGATACTCCGGCACATCTTCTCCTTCTCCTTGTTCCTCCGTCATCACCGTCGCCTCCTCCGCAACCGCCACCGCCACTGCAGACTCACTATCCTTCCTCCCCTCATCTGTCTCCAACACAGTCCCCGGCCGGAACACCTCCGCCGCTTCTGCCGCCGCTTTCTGGATATCTCTAGCCTCCGACGTCGCCGGTACCGGCAATCGCCACGCGGAGTCCGCGAAGTTGAGGCAGGCTGACCTCCCCCTGAGCGCAATCGCCGCCACGTCGTGTGCACGCGCCGCCATTTCCGCCGTGGGGAAGGTCCCCAGCCAAATCCTGGTCTTCTTGTTGGGCTCCCTCACCTCGCACACCCACTTGCCGGAGTTCCTCTTCCTCACTCCCCGGTACACCGGATGCCGTGTCTCCCTGAACTTCTTCCTCCCTGCGCGCTTCTTCGGGTGGCTCGCCGCCAGGAACACCTCCTCGTCGGACAGCGCCTTTCGAGAACCGACCGACACCGGCGACGATGATGAAATCTCAGAGTTATCGGAAAAATGATTAAAGGGAATCATGTCAATGAGTGAAAAGTTTTGTTCTTTGATGTTGCTGCAGTGAAATGGAACAGTGTGTGGAAAAGGGTTAGTTGGTAGTCGTTACTCGTTACTAACTGTCGTTGTAACTGTTTCTTTTTCTGTGTTGTGATGTGGTGTGTGTTTTGTTGTTTTGGGAGGGAAGTGAGAATTGAATCATATGGTATATATATAACTTATAAGTACGAGGGTGAGTGAGGCTCTACGTGTTTCAAGGAAAGTTCTAACACTAGGTGTCATTATGGAGAAGCCAGCTAAGTTACCCACGGTATGGACGATGGTTAAGGAATTGAAAGTAGAGAATGGGTTTGGGTGGGGCCTACAAAGTTGAACTTGTCAAGAGCTATGTGTATGACACGTGTGTGATTTTGTTTAATGAAGATGGGTACTTCTAGATTTTTAAAATGGATAAGGATGGTTTGACTGAAAAGGAAAGGGGAAAGTGAAGAGAAGAAGGTGAGTGAGTGAGTGTGTGTGTGAGGAAAGTAGGGAAGTGAATCTGTGTTTGTCATAGTCAAAGGGTTGGCTTTAGATACTTTGGTTCCTACGGAGTCTAGGGGTGTCGGTTTTGGCTCAGTGTGACGTAAAGGAGGCAAGTGTTTTCTTAATAGGATTAGGAGGAGACAACTCACCCCCACTTGACCGTTTGATTTTCACATTATTTTAGTGCCTCAGATTGTTTTCGCAAGCTGGATTTGCGTAGGGAGACGATGATGATGATGTTTTCACCAAGGACAACTCATGCCTAGTGTTCAAACTTGATAAGCACATGTTTTTTTTTTTTTTTTTTTTTATAAAAGAGAGAGTTAATGTCTGTTTTGTTAGAAGAGATATATTCTCACTTTCAAAAATTTTTATTATTAACTTACTATTTATCTAATCACCTTCAGATCATTATTTTCTTTCTCTTCAGAAACTTTTTAGCATTCTTTTCCTTTAATCCAATGATGATTAGATTGGTAAATAATTTAATAGTGAAAAATTTTAGTAGTAAGAATATCTTCCATCTTTCTTTTATTGGTATCTGGAGTACGTCATGCATATTCTTTCGTTTTGTTGATCTAATTGGTGGTTACTAGTTATTTATTTTCTAATTTTTTTTTTACTGAAATAGATTTAATTTAAAATTTATAATTGTTCCAAAAAACAATTCCAACGAATCTATTTTAGATATTTCTGTATAGCGGAATGGAATAATTTAATAAAGTTGAATAAAGAAATAAGAATTGAATGAAATTATAGTTAAACAAAACCAACTCATTCATTCCACCAACGAGTTTATATCGTGCTTAGAAAAATGAAGATGTCGAGCATGTGGCAGAGCTCTATAAAAGTCTAAAAATAATATAAAAAAAAAATGAATTAGTATGAATACTTGACCTTTTTATTATTTTTTGTATAAATATCTTTATACTATATATATCAGGTTATATTTATTTTACAACAAGCACGTGATAGAATAGCATTATATTATTTAATACTATCAGGTTATTTGATTCTACCTGATGAGCAAACTCTTATTAATATTTGCAAAAACTTTCCTTTGTTTATTTTTTAAGTTAAAACAACCTCATTCAACAATTTCAAGACACGCCACATGTACACGGTACGTTATATTTTCAATTTTTAATGCAGAAAGTTATTGATTTTCAGTTTTGAGCTGTTATCATTTTAATTATTATAAAACTTAATTTAAATTTTAGTTTCTGACTCTTCTGAGTTAAGTTAAGTAGGGCTGGCCCAAAACTCAAGCCCAACTAATAAAAAAATGGAAGTTCTTGGATTGGGGGATAAGAAAGTAATTGGGTGGCGGTGGAGGAGAATATAGTAATAGATATAAATTGAGTTGGCTAATAGCTTATCGCCAAGTTTGTTTGACTTAAGCATCTCTTTGCTAAGACACCTTTTCTGAGGTGACTCTCATACTTTCGAAAACACGGTTGACAGTTAATAACCGTCTCTTCATTTTTCAATAAATAATTGTCTTTACTTTCTTCAAATAATAATAAAAAGGTGTGCAATTATTGCAGAAAAAATCACCTTAATAATAATAGTATAAAAATTTGTTGAAATAACCTCATAGATATTTTATTGTCAGTAAATTATTAAATATTTGTTAACTGTTTTTCTGTGATAAAATAAAATTTATAAAATATAATAAAAAATAACTACTAATGTAAGTATCACTATATATAAAAAAAACAAAATTTTTAACAAACATTTTTTATTGATGCAGATTTAAAAATAAAAAAATATTAAATAATTTTTTTTTTAAGGTTTTGAATATATTAAAAATTATTATTTTTAGTATGTATTCTTAAGACATCCATTAACTCTAATGTTAAGAAAAAAAACACACATTAATATTATTAGTAAACAAATAGTATAATAATTACAAGCAGATATTCTCTTGATTAGATTATGTAAAAGAAAGTCTACCAAAAAAAATATATATATATGTAAAGAAAAGGACAGAACCGGTAGTATTCATTTCCGCGGAAACGCGTAGATTACGTGGGTA
Organism: Gastrolobium bilobum; assembly: GCF_033153095.1. NCBI lineage: Eukaryota > Viridiplantae > Streptophyta > Magnoliopsida > Fabales > Fabaceae > Gastrolobium > Gastrolobium bilobum. The sequence continues at coordinate 11,703 of NW_026898258.1, forward strand.
ATGGATTTGTTTTTCCTTTTCAAATTTTAAGAAAACCAAACATAGTGGGGCCCCGAAAGATTCAACCATCTAATGGTATTTAGTTGATGGGCCCACCTCAAAAACAATTAATTATATATTTTTCAATTATTTTAATTAATTTGGGTCCATACAACCTGGAGTTATTTATCTTCAACTCCATTGATGGCTGATTCCTGATTACAATTTCACCTTACAAAGTAAGTGATCACGTTTATTTAAAACTATATAATTTATTTTCAACATACATAATTATTTAAAGGCCATTGATAATCTTAATTGATAAACTTTATTTTTTAACACTAATTAATGATATTCCATATACTCTTTGATCTCCAGCTATGCCAAATTGCCAATTAAGCTCTTAAATTGAGAAAGGGGTTGTGATCTAGAGACATCGCCATCAGATTTGGCACAAAGTTTCTATCATGGCCATTGCTGATTTTCTGTATAAACAGACACAAAACCACAGAGAGTGACAGTGACTGGGTGATATAGCATAAAGAGTGCAGAAAAGGCCCCGGGAGACCATTTATTGCGGTTTTTTTTTTCTAAATTAAGAATCTGTTTGGATCCTCTTATTTTTAAGCTAGAAGCTACTTATAAGATAAAGTTAAAATAAAGAGCTTAAAAAAAGAAGCTAAAAGCTGTTTGGAAATTACAAAAAAAAATTAGCTTAAAAATTAATTAAAAGCACATATTTCAAGAAAATTATCTCTTTTTCTATCTTTATCACTCTTCATTTAAAAAAAAAGCACACAATTCAAGAAAAACAGATAAGAGCTTAAAAAAAAGCTCCTCCTAGGAGCTTTTAATTTTCAGCTTTTTCTTCATTATAAAAAAAAGAGCTTTTCGTTATAAGAACTTTTTCCAAAACCTGTTTGGCCTAGCTTATGCTTATAAATAGCTTCTAGCTTAAAAATAAGAGGATCCAAACAGGCACTAAGACTAAGAAGATTTTGGACTACGGAATTTTTTAATGTAATCCAGAAACATAAACACTATTGATCGTTCTTTATCTTTTTTGAAAAAATATTTAACTCTTAATTCTCTTCCCCCTTCTATTTTTGGGAGGAATCATAGTGGTCAAGAACCATCAAATAAGGTCTCAATTATAAAAGAAAAAAGGGTGGGCCATTTTTTACTAGTAGCAGTGAAAGTTTAAGGAGAGCCTAACTAGCTGCAACTTCTCCTATCAATACAGTACTCTTTTTTCATGTCTCTTGAAAGGGACTAGACAATCGACATAGCCTTCGCCTTTTCGAGAGTATCCAACTATCAATTATTTTGATTCTTTTTTCATCTTTCTCTATACCCTTTTTAGATGGATGGAAGATAGAAATATCTACCCTCCTGACACAAGTGATATAGATCACTATTCATATATCATACGCTCAAGAAGCTATTATATGGAAGTGTCATATAATCTCTATAGCTATTATAGTGGGAACTATTTTCTTATTAAATCGTTGACATTTTTATTCAACCACATCTATTGTCAACTATATCTTAACAGTGCCAATCTGATTTTGCTAGACACTAGGTCGGCCAGTCTTTGTAAGTTGAAAGAAAGCAAGATCAATAAGCAGGGACATAAGATACTTACTTTTTTTTTTTTCTTATATGTATATATAACAGGGAGATTGTTATATTTACAAACTTTTTTTTTTGCAAATTCTTACAAATTTCACTAAATATAACCGGTCATATTTCAATCAAGAGTGTATGACCGGTCATACTCAGTATGATTTGTAAAAAAAATTATAAACGGATCCTTTCTCCATATAACATATGTTTTTGAGCAGAAACATAACAAATATTTAACTAAGGGGTTAGAATATTAAGTAACTTGTATTATATTTTAAGTTCAAATTAAATACTGTATAATATTAATGTCAGACTTTCAAAGCTAATTTTATTTTATTTTAGTTGTTGTCATTAGTAAATAGTAACTATACATGCATCTGAGTTGGTGAAAATGAACGGATCAACAAGTATATATGTAAAACATTAATTTGTACAAATAACGGTAATCTAACATGATAACTTTGTGCGAGACAGAGATAGAAAGAATGAGAGAGATATGCAGTATTATTCTGTTTTTTATAGTTTTCCTTATGAGTTCAATAGTGTTATTTTTTATATTTTTTTTGGTAGATTATATATTGTTATTTTTTTTTATTCTTTTTTGGTAAATTATCTAGTGTTATTTTTTTTTTTAATACAAGAGGTGGGGAATTATCTAGTGTTATTTCGTTTGAGTGTAATTGACGCTTTGTAGGGCTTGGAACGATGTCTCTTCAATGGGAGTAAATCTTCAATATAACGAAAGTAGATGCATCTTTATTAAAATAAAATAAAAAATATAAGGATATGAAAAAAAATCAATTTAAAAAATGATTGAGACTTTCATAATATAAACCCTATATTTCGTACCAATACATTTATGAACGAAATTCTTTCGCTATAGGAAACGATTTTAAACAAATTTTGTGTTAGTAGATCACTAAAATTGTATTTTTCAAAAGACCCAAAGCAATTTAAGGTTTCAATGTATTAATTAAAAATAATTTGAGAAATTTTCTAAACTTTCATGTAATAAAACCCAGAAATTCAGATTCGAAATTTTCTTAGAATACTAAATGAAACACGCATTGGATATATAGTTACAAAACTTTCATCACGTAGAACAAAAACTCTAAGATTTCCAAGATCAATTGCAAAAAATTTCAAAAAAAAAAATTATCATGAACTTTATGTTCTATATGCAAATTTTGAATTATTCTAATAAATAAAAAAAATTATAGATTTTATAATCATATATGCATAGCTCTAATATCAAATGAAGAAGATAGTTTTTATCCTATTGGCCCCAAGAGCAGGAATGAGAAGATAATAATGCGTGGAGGCTAGTATAGATATGCTTAGTAAGATATCAAGTTACTGGTTTAGAAAATTATATTAGGTTTTACTTTTTTTATTAATATCATTGCATTTCTTTGTTAAATTTTTTTATTGACTCTTGTAATTTTGAATATGGGAAAAATGTTTCTGCAGTTAATGCAGATAACTTATCTGCATTTATTCCCAAAACGACGCCGTTTTGGTATTGAAATCTTAAAAAATTATAAATATAAAGACTATTATAACCCTGAAATAAATTAAAATTACAAAAATACCATGATTTCCGCCTCAAAACGACGTCGCTATTGGGCTTACTGCAGATAACTTATCTGCAGTAACTGCAGAAAAAGCGAATCCTTTGAATATTTGTTAAAAATTCATATGATTGTTTAAAATTTTATAAATTCATATTATTCTTTCAAATATTATAAATTCTATTAAAAAAATTTAAAATCTAATTTTATAAAATCTTGATTGTAAAAAAAATCTTAAAAAAAAATCTTTAAAGTCACAACAATTTTAGATAGTCTTTTAAAATCTGTAAGATTTTTTATCTAAAAATAATATTTTGAAATCCTAATCTAATATACCCTTTAATTACGTCTAAATCTAAATTTAAATATTTTAGTAAATATTACTATGCCTTGGTCTCATATAATCATTAGTGGCGAAGACATTACTCTGTCGGGTATAGTTCCACAAAATCGATGATATAAAAAAAGTAAATATAATGATACGTTAAAAATGAATAAAATAAAATTGGTGTGAATAGTTTAAGTTAAATCCTTCCGGAGCAGCCGCTTTAAGAACAGATTTTCAAGATTGATGCTTCTGAAAGGTGCAATGAACCAAATCTGCAATGGCCGCGATATGAGCAGCAGCTCCTATCGACATCTTTTCTTTTCTGCAATGTATTACAGGTTGGCCAAACATCTAATCAACTCACAATTTTTTTTAAATATTATTAAAAATAGTTTAGTCAATGTCTTTAAATAATTTGTTAAGAATTAAAAAATTAAATTTTCCAAAATTTTAATATTATAAATATTTTTTTTTTATGTTTTTAAAAATTTCTTAACAAGTATCCTAAAATACTTATTAACAAAGTAAGATAAATTTATTATTAAGCACAGTTAAAAGTGTACTAAATTAATTATACGGGTTATCATTATTTTTGTTTTAATTAAAGTTACAGAGTTATAACTAATGTATTATATATTCACCATTTATTTATATAAAATAAAAATTTTATTGAATAAGCACATAAGAATCCTTTATACATAAACTCTTCTCTACAGTTATGCAGATTACCAATTATATAAGACAAAAAATGGTTATTGCACGCACTTTACTTTACAATGGTCACAAACCCATTATTTTACTCTGTTGTTAAGCCGGCGAAAAAAGAGTGGGACAACATAACAAACTTTAAAACTAAACAAGTGTGTGATGTCTATCTTTCGTTCTATGTATGACCCGGTTTACATCAAATAAATTCAAGAAAATAGAACTAGCTCAAATCTTTTTAAAAAATCTATTTGGAAAATAGGTTATGGGCCTACTTTTACTGACTTGAGTAAGATTATCTATTTATTAATACTTGAATACTTTTGAATACTAAATTAATTTGAACATCATAGTGCCTTGTAGGCACATTTTCAAGTTTCCTCAAACTGATCAAACACTTCTACACCGGATCAATTATCTCGCTGATGATCTCGCCAACAATCCAGTCATTTCGTGAAAAACATCTCAATCCAATCCTTCATCAACAATATTAGATTCAACCACGTGTGATATACTCGAATAATTATTGGACTGACTAACTATAAGAATTTCCAAGAATTGGTTATTTTGATCGCCATAAGGAAGCTCAACAAAAATGATATAGCCGAATATAATACAGTAAAAAAAAATTAAGATATATAAGAATGCTTATCCAACAATTGAACATTCAACATTAGGTTTAAACAAATATTTTTAACCACTACAACTAACACCCATTTGGTAAGTTTAGTTTTTATATTTGTTCAAAGCTCGAAATATATAGAGGTATGTCACTAATGAGGGTTGAATCGTGTTTCATCCCAAAGGATCAATGTTACTGTAGGATTTATGGTTCAACTGTGTTTATGAAGGAAATAGTCGTCAATGGTGGCAGATCACTATGCATTATGAGGGGGCAAAAAGCCAAAGGACATGTGTGGTGTGTGCAATGATAGTGAATAAGGATTAGGGTTCCAAAGTTCCTACTGTGAGGCTTAACCTTATAATTATAATGGGTTTTATAAAAGTTATGTTGTAGGAAAAATGACTGTGTCATGTTATCGAGATTCGTTTTTTGTGCCTTAGTTTTTTTTTTTTTTTTTGCTTCTAAAAGTGTGAGATTCACAAAATGTTGTGTGTGTAGGAAAAGTGATTGTATCATGTTGCATGATGAATATAAACCCAATTATAATAGGGTTTTACCTATTTTGTGTGGCTGTTAAGGGCCCATTACAAGGGTCCAAAACAAATGGTGGAGTCAAAGATACTTTTAAGGGGGCACAATTATAACGTAAATTTTTTCTTTGAAATTACAACTATTTATACAACAAAAATAAAAAAATGGTACTCAAGGGTTCTATAAGTTTTGAGGAAAGATAGTTCTAAATATAATGACAAAAAAAATTAGAAATAATATAAACTTGAAGAGGGGAACATTTGAAACATTTCATTTCTGAGCAGAATAGTCATTTTCAAATCTTTTCTCTATTGACCGAGGAGAAAGGGAGCTCAGCGGCAAGAGGATTGTAACATGACAGAAGCAAGGAGGTCAACCTCTTTCAAATATACAACATAGGTTCTGGCAATGCAATGTGATTTGGAGGGGGGTTGTGATAGCGTGCTAGCCCTTTCCTCGTTTTACCACTAGGATTGACATAATTCGTTTAATCTTTCCCTCTCATTAGGCGTAGTTTGAGTTTGGTATAATTTTCTAATTTAATTTTATGTAAAAAATAAATAAATAAAAGGATGTATTTGTCCAAAAATAATGATTTGAGAATTTTTAAAATTTACATAATAAGTAACCTAAAGAAAATTGTTTTTACATAAAATAAAGTTAAAAAAAATTGTAAAACAAAAAATATGTTATTAGTTGTTCTGTAGACAGAAATGTCTAACCCAATGGACAAGTACGTTGATCTTGGATCTAGTGTCCTCTCCAAGGTATTTATGGAGGAGATACCCTTGAGTCAAGCAAATTATTATGCACAATAAAACAATAATTGTTTTGCCAAAGGGGATGTGTGTGTGTGCACCGTAACAGTATAACAGTAAGAGAGAGCATAACGTACCTGTAAGTTTTACTTTTTATTTATAGGGTTTACCTGTGGGTAGTAGATTCTGGACTTTTAGTTCCTCTGATGATGGCCCAGGCCCATTCGTCATACTGTCGTATTAGGATTGATATCCTTAATGGATATCTTTTCGTAGTTATACTTGATTTAAATCTTAGATTGCCCCTTGTTGGGCCTGTAAACCAATGAGCCCCTTATATGGGTCATAACATTAGCTATGTATTATCTCTTTAAGGCTAGAAACTCCATATTGATGAATATTTTCAGATATATTTTTAATGAATTTTTTTTTGTAAATTTGTTAATGGATTTTCTTAGTAATACCCATATTAAATAAATTATAAAGAAGAAAAATATCAAATATTTCTCAAAATTTTAAAGTATTAAATAATTTTTACATTTTAATTAACATTTTCTATTTTAAATAGTTAGGATGATGTTAAGAGAATTACATTATTGGGAATTTTTCTCTCCCGACAAGAACCTGTAAAACATGTTCATGGTGACCTAACTAAGCTGGGAAGTAAGCTGTTCTTTATTTATCCAAATATCATCATACATGAGTTTTCCTTTATTGAGAAATACTTCCATAAATATGGAAAACTTTTAGTTAGGTATACTCAGTTATTATATTAGTGACGCATCATAAATCAATATCATAATGAATGATGAATTAAAAATTTAATAACTCAAGTTACCTAACTTGAGTAAACTGGATTTATGTTAAAAAAAAAGTTTGTATTTTCTTATGCTGTAGATGAACTTTTTCCTGCAGACTCATCACATATGCACTGTAACCTATTTTATTTTATTTTATTTTTCTTGTCTTTACTAGTGGGTCCCATTTTTGATTGAGTGGGTAGGAAATTTTTTTTTCCTATGACAGAAGAGTCATATTCCCCCAAAAAAAAAGAGATACAAAACTGAAAATTAATAGTCTCAAAATCTGATTTGGCCGAATCAACCTTGATTTCGGTGACTTAGTGTTTTCACCCGTTTGAGTTGGGCATTGGATCAGTCATATAATCAAACCGATATTAACCTAGTGAACCAGTCATGACATGCGATTCAACCAATTTATGTTAAATTGTGTAAATAAATACATTTTATAAGCAATGAGATTCGAACTTGAGTCCCATGAGGATCAGAAGCCTATAACTTGATCATTTTTATTTGTTGATGTTTATAATATAATTTAATATTAATTATATATTATTTCGAAATTCGATGATCATTTTTATTTGTTGATGTTTATAATATAATTTAATATTAATTATATATTATTTTGAAATTCGATTGAATACGGTTGAACCACTAATTCATTAATAATCAAATCAATGGTAATAATTATGTAACTTTCTGTCTTTATTTTTTTTCTCTCTTTTCTTTATCATCATCCATATACCCTTGTATGGTTGGAATTTTATCATATAACATAATTATATTAACTAACACACGAGAATATCCACTCCAAAAAAATCCTTCCCACTGAAAAGCCTACTATTAACCCGATTGTTGGCATCTAGACAAACGAAACCCAAGAATCTCCAAAAATCTAGAATTGTGTGGAACCATCTCATATTCCCCACTTGACCCCACGATCTCTAACACAACTTCCTTTTTTAAGTGGCTGAAGTAAACCCAATTTAGACCATTTAGTAGCTTTTAAAATTTTTGGAAAAGGGAAATAGCTGCCCCTCACAAACTGACATTGCTTTTTTTTTTTCTTTAACCTCCAACCTTCATGAGGTAGTTGTGTTATATTTGTTAATTTAGAGAAAATAAAACAACTCAACCTCTACGTAATCTGAAATGAAACTATAATACCTTTCGTAAGTCTTGGTCATAAGTATAAGATTATTTTAAAAACATTAAAAGGTAGGGGGAGGAAGGAGGCGGGGCCGCTGGTATTTTCTGCAAGTTGGAGGTACTTACATTGAACTTGTGAATGAAAATTATTCATCCTTTTAAATGTATATGTATGGTTGAATTAACTTACTTAAATATTAAAATAAAAGTCTTTTCAAATATGATCTATATTGAATATTTAATTTTTGGAATTAACATTTCTTACAAAAGATAAAATTATCTACTACAATACTAAAATGACATTATTTTGGGATTTAAAATAAAAAATAAAGGGTATTTTCAAAGCCAAGATGAGTACAGGGTCATAAATTCGATTCTCACGATCCCATTTTCTAGTGAAATTAAATCAACACAAGGTAGAATTAAAATTGGGTCTGTAGTGTTACCCAAAAAAAAAAATTGGGTTTATAAAACATAAGATAAACCAAAAAATGAGCATGTGCAATATCCAACTTTCAAGCTCAAAGAGCTTTTGTGTGAAAAGATATATTAGAAAGATATAAAATTATTAATATAACATCACCATACACAAACGGTTTTGGTTTTTCTTTATTTTTTAAATAAAATAAGATAGTTAACTTTCGACTTTTCTTTCTTTTTTTTTTATTTTCAAATGTGAGATATTTCAAAGTAACTTAATATTTAAAATTTTAACATCAACACTCTTTTCTATTGAAATTAGATAAAATTAAAGTTTTTTTTCATCGAAGAGTATATTAACTGTCATATCATATAATGAGACTGTCATTTATCTTATCATTTGTTTTTTTACGAGTTGTCATTTATCTATCGTATTTACAATTTTAATTCTACAAACAAACTTGATTATAATATATCTAAAAGGGGAAGTATCTCTTTACAATTTTTTTTTATAAATTACACTAAGTATGACTAGTTATACACTCTTGATTGAAGTATGACCGGTCAGACGTAATGTAGTTTGTAAGAGTTTATAAACGAAAAATTTGTAAATATAACATTTTCCATCTAAAATTATGGGATAATAATTTTTATTTCAACAAAAACATCCTTCTTATTTAACATTAATATCCACCAAACATCCTGAACCTAAATTATGAATCTGAAACTGGCATTCTAAATATATATTATCACAATCAACATCAACTGCACCTTTATCCCAAATTAATATATTATTGAAGAAGAAAATAAATGATATCCAATCTTCCACTAAATAATCTTCATATTTTGAAATGAAGTTAAGATTAGTTAAATTTCATTGGTTATAAAATCATTTGTTGTCATTTTGATAAACAAAATTTGTCCAATAATTTAAGCTGATAAGTGATTTGCCTTCAATAGTTTTATATTATATATCTCCAACACATCCCTCACACAAAAGCTAGCTTACTTAATTTTACTAAAAAATGAGGTGACGATCGAACTCTTGATATGTTTACCTCATACCGTAATAAATAACCAACCCAATGGGCTTCCAATGATTTTATATTATTTCTAGCTAATATTATTGCTGCATCTCTAATAACTCGATTAGTGAAGCACACTACCATATCATTAGAGGACATTTTCATCTTCTAAACTAAAACAAACAGAAGATATATGTAACTTTGTGAATTGCACTAACATTTCATCCTTGTCCTAATCAAACATACCATTGATAAATATGACACTTGCAAAGGAAAAGCTGTTACTGTTCAAATAGAGGCGCCTTGGTTAGATCAACGTTCAACAATCAACATTCTGTCATAACCATCGCCGCAAACTTTGCATCATGTCGGCAAAGATGGACAAAGGAAGGCCTCCAAAAGTTAAATGTACTGTCATGTATACAAGAGTGTCCTATCTTGATCCATGTTTCAATTTCCAAAACAATATTTATATGAAATCCGGGTCTAATCCAAGAAATTCTTTGTACACATGCCATTGGTCATACGATTGATAAGAGGAAGGAAAACCAAAAGAAAAGGAGTGATTGTCATCTGCAGTTGCTGCGCGCATCATAGATCTCTTTTTAATAATTGTCTGTTCATTGTTCAAATTTTGATGAACACAGAATCATTTAGTGATAGAATCCTCCTACTTATTATGAGAAGCAGAAACCTGTTACATTATAATCATGCACTACAAATACAACTAGGCTACCGACATGAATGTATATATATGGATATCTGGACTCAGAAATGTCTTGTTCCAACAACACAACAGACCTGAAAGACGATTTAATACCAAGAAAATCTCTCTTGACAACATATATATAGTGAATGAAAAAGAGGGCAAGCATGAAACCTTCTAATCTAATTAATAGAGAAGCAGTATCAAACGGATCTGTTAGTTCGAAATCAGTCATTTCCTTAACTTTCATAAATGCTAATAGCTGATGCAGTTCATATCGTTTGATGAACCTTGAATCATATATATACTAATGAAGAGAGTCATGATCATAATAAGAAACATAGTGAGCATTGTAATTTGTGGCTTCAGATATATATATACATGATCATCATTTCTTAAATTAAAAGTGCTTTGACACATATATATATGAAAATCCAGAAACTTGTAAAAACATCACAATCTCAGCAGCAAATGAATTGCCGGAAGTAGTTTTATTCAATGGAAAACACAAGAAAAAGGGCAAGGGCAAGGGCAAACCCGAGACATAGAATCATATATGGTGATAGAGAGGAAGAGCTAGGATCTTTTTTACACTGAATAATTCTTAGGCTGTAATAGCTAGGTTCCCCAAACTGATTAGATCGTACGGAAACTACGGATCTAACACGAAACTGATCAGATAATTCCCTAAAATAGAAGGCATCGATCTTTGGTCAACAAAGTAAAATTGAAAGTGACCTTATCCCTTGAATGTCCTATATACACGGCAACCTAATCAGCACCAAAACCCAAATCAGCTGCAAGATAAGTACAGTACCTAAACTAGAAAGAGGGGCAAATTAAAACGAAATGAAACACACAGAAACTAACTTAATAATTACTAGATCATACAAATCTGATCTGTTCAGTAAGTATAACTCCAAAGGTTATCTCCATCAGAATTCCCAGGAGAATCATCAGAAGAAAAGGAAGTAATCCTGGGAGGGCTAACTTGCATTCCCCTGGCCATATCATCAAGCAAATTCGGCATGTTCAGAAGCTCATCTTCATCAATGTATTGCTCAACTTGTCCACTGGAAGAGCTCTCAAGTGCAGAAAAAGGGTACTGTTGTTGTTGTTGTTGTGGTTGTCCTCCTCCTTGTGCAGTTTGTTGTTGTGGTGTCATGTTCACTTGCCTAGCTTGAGCAGCAGCAGCAGCAGCAGCACGTATATCAGATGCAGATAAGGAAGCAGGAATCGGGTAAGAGAGAATGGAATTGGGGAAGTTGAGAGGAGTGTCAGGGCCTTTCAAAGCGAGAGCAGCAACATCATAAGCAGCTGCAGCCATTTCAGCTGTTGGGTATGTTCCGAGCCAAATGCGTGTCGTTTTACGTGGCTCACGTATCTCAGACACCCATTTCCCACTCCGAGAACGGGTTCCACGGTAACGCACGGTGGCATGACGTTCACTTATTATTGGAGATGATGATGATCCAGTTGGGGTTGGGGTTGCTGAGGAGGAGGACACAACAAACTGATTATCATCAGGGACTTGAATAGGAGGAGGTGGAGCCACGTTTCCATAAGGAGGAGGGTAAGGGTTACCATCCATGTAGACACTAATATAAGTAGTATTTACATAGAAACGAGAATATGTTGTTGTTGTTGTTGTTGTTGAGATTAGAAATTGATGATAGTGGCAGTGGTAGCTGCTGTGCCTGGTAATTAAGGGTTTTGATTCTTAATGTGTATGCTATAGGCTCAACTCAAAGACAAAAGGAGAAAGAAAGAGGTGTGAGTTGTAAACCTCAAAGGTCCTGAATTGCCAAAGTGGGGGTTTAATAATTATTATATCAAAAGGAACTGAGAGACTGAACCAATGGGATAAAGCGTGGGAAACCCGCGGACAAGGACTTCAATTAATGGGCTTGACACTCTTGTTTAGGTCGACATAGTTAATAGCTATTTGTCAAAGTGAGGCCACACTGTTAACACGTATTTGGCGCACACAACAGTTCAAGCAAGCGCTGAATAGTTTTTTAAGTTTAACTATAACTTACAAAAATATGATGTTTTATTTATTTATTTATTTTAATATTTAGATTCATTAACTTAATTGAAGATTTCAACCAAAAATATGTCTTTCAGACTTAATTACTTTCATTCAAAAATAAATTTTAGTACACGCTTCATTAATTAATTAAATCTATCACACCAAATTTTGTATATTCAATTTAAAAATATTAGATGTCAAATTCAATGAACACGAAATATAAGGAAAGGTAACTTGCCTAGCTCATCCAATTGCATCTCTAGAGACATTTTCATATATAATACTGATATGAAAATGTATATAATCAAAATGCACATTAAAACAACACAGTGAACTCAAGACAGTAGAAAGGATGAGAAGAAACTTTGCAGAATAACGTGGAATACAAACGTGGGAATGGGAAGTAGAATAAAATTATGAATTTGGGGATTAACACCCTTAGTGCAAATTTTAACAGATATGTTAATTTATTACCATAACAAAATATAAGAAATTAACTAAAACAATTAAAGCAAGTTGTATTTTAGCCTCATTCGAATTCCAACCAAGAGACAATGTTATTGTTAACGTTTTCCATGCCAAAGAAGAAACCCATTGTGTAGTCGAGAGAAAAATAGAAAAAATGGGGAAGGAAATGATTAAAAAAATATAACCAAAAACAAGATTAAAAGAATTTTCAATCCCCTGATTTTTTAATTCAATATTATATACACATCCTTAATATTAATTATTATTTTTTTCATTTTCACATATGAATACCTCTCTCTTTTTCCCATCATAATTAAGAAGTGTCGACCACCATAAGAGCTTTAACTAGAATTGCAGCTTACAATAATATATAGGATGGCGAGAGCAGCTTACAATACCTAAATCCAAACGAGAAGCCACTAGTGAAATTTCTGCCAATACCAATTGTGAAATGTGTACGGTCACGAATTCCCATAGTCAATGAGCTCATCTATTAATTCCATTTTTTGTTCATTCATAAATGGACAAAGAAAAAAAACAGACCATTGACGAATCCTAAAGGTGAATCGCCCTAAATTATTTAGATGGTAATCAATCATGTCATTATTATACCTTTGTTCTCAAAAGCAAAATATCTTTGGGATATCATATTCTCTCTTTTAGGTTGCTGGTGTTCGAATCATAAAAAATCTGACCTAGCTACATAATTTGCGATCATTTTCAGCTTCTGTAATTGGTCCCTGACTCCCTGGGCCACATTATATGCTCGTACAGTCCCAGACCCATTTGGAACATTATTCCTTGTCGCTGAAACCATAGCATTTCTCCCATGAAGTTTAGAGTATACTCTATGTAGTAAACACCAATAAGACAATAACAAAAAATTAAAATAAAACTAAAGTACCAAGATATAATTATATAAAACTAAATTAAATATATCTAACAACATATAATAAATAATATCTTAATAACTACATAAAAAATGTTTGGTTTTTTTTTTCTTAATTTTTTTTTCAGTTTTTAAAACAAACAAAAATTGTTTAAAAAGGATTATTTTGTAAAAATGATTCTCAAGACAAGAACGGTTTCTAAAACTAAAAAAAGGAGAACAACTAGCACAGTAAAAAATGATTTTCAATGGGTTTGTTAGATTTCTATTCTTAAAAGCAATTTTTGAGTTTTTTTTTTTTTTTTTTTAAAAAAAACTATTTGGAAAAGGTTGTTTTAGAAAATGACTTCCAAAACAATAATTATTTTTTGGTCTTAAAAACTAAAAATGCAGTCTACTAAAAAAAATTAAAAATGCAGAACAACTTAGGAATATTCTCAAAAGTTGTTTTCTATTTTGTTTTGCGATGACAAATTTTATAAATATAAGTATTCATTAATAACATTTTTATAAATAAATATAATTTTTTAATTTTAAATTACTTTCGGTGGCAAACTTATAATTATGAAACTTCATATTTTTTTTAATTTATAACTTTAAATATAAATATATTAAAACACATTTTATTGCTCTTTTACTCTCAAAATAAATTTTAAAAATTTATATTCAAAACAGTTTTTAAAAATAAAAAAGCAAAAATATGTTCAAACAGACATGTTTTCTAAAATTATTTTTTAGTTTTATTATTTTTGCGGCACTAATTTTATAATTATGATGTTTGATTAATGACATTTTTGTAAATAAATTTAATTTTTTAAAATTTTGAATTACTTTAGGACTGCAATTTTATAGTTATAAATATAATTTTGATAAATAAATAAATAAAATTTATAATTGTTCTTCTGCTTTCAAAATTAGTTTTTAAAATTTATATTAAAAAAAAAGTTTTTTTTTTCAAAAAATAAAAGCATATCCAAACATACTATAGATCTCTCATTGCTCAATGCCCAGTGTCCCCTTGTCCCCCGAATCACATGGTGAATACACGTGAATTTGTTTGACAGCAATTATTTTCAGGTTTAGAGGGAGGGTCCCCTAAAAATGAGTAAAGAAAAGGAGCAAAAGAAATCAATGACAATGACTGGGTCAAGCAAAATCAATGGGCCTGCGACCCCACGGATATTAGATATCTCGGAAAAGCAATGGAATCATATCTGTGACATATTATTTCACATTATATTATTTATCTTATTAAACTATTATTAAAAGCTTTTAATTATAACAACATTTAAAAAGATAATTTATTTTGATTATTATGCTAATTTAAGAATAGATAATAACAAAAAAGAAAAAAAGAATTACACCAAAATTTAATAAAAAGTTCTATCCAGAATTGAATGGTTGAAAATATGAAGAACCTAAAGCCAACTTGGCACTATTGCTATCCAACAGAACAGCGCACCGATGTTGTTTTGTCTGTATGCGAATGCGAAAAGCCAGTTTGTCTTTTTTTTTTTTTGGTCCGACTTGATGTTTTGCTATGTGGAATTTGGATTTGAATCCTTTTTATATGAAAAAGTGATTACGTGATTATGTTATTTTATTATAATCACTCATTTAAAAATTATATATATTTTTTTCTCTTATTTTATCATCAATAAATCATTGTGATCAAATAGTATGATTACAGAATCACTTTTACACACGATAGAATCCAAATCCGTGTAATTCAGAACATACAGTGTAAAATAGTAAAATAGATTTGGAGAGTGGAGTAAATCTATCCGAGCATTTCTCTTTATGGGATTTTTTTTGGCACTGATTGACCGAGCCAAGTGGATGCCATATTGCTTTTGCCTGTATTAATTGAGGCGCAGCTATATATCCGTTTAACTTTATTATTTTTCCCCTATCTTTATTATTGTATTGTAATGACCCATTCAGTCATATTTTACTATGCTAACCTTAAAAATTAAGATTATATTAAAGAATGCATCTGTGAGTTAGAAAAAAGTATTCATTATTTATTTGTAAAAATAATTGCTAAAATATCAAATATTATTTCCATTCCTTAACACATACATTTAAGGTGCAAGTCAACGGCGTCTATTGTATTCTGATTTTTTTTCTTAAAAATATTTTTGTAGAATAGTTAATAAATAAGTGTTTTTTAATTAATAATCAAAATACAAAATAAAAATTACTCATATATATTCTCTAAATTTGATTAAAAAAACAGTTTTAATTTTAAAATTATCTTTACAAAACAGATCTTATTAAACAAATTTTTTTATTTTTTATTCTGAAAATAAAAAAAAATATTTTCAAAATAAATTTCACACATGCCTTCGTTTTTATATAATGGGAGTCGGAACTAGCATTAAGATGTGTACGGTGTACCTATTAGCTTATTTTTATGTTTGGGATTGAATAGGCTAGGTAGTCTATGGGGAGTGGAGAATTAGGGTGTGCAATATAATTATTCTATTTTCTGATACTGTTTGTAAAAAAAATAATTATTTTTTATGTCTGTGTCTTGAAATTGTTTCTGAGAAAAAAAAAAGTGTTTGATAACATGTTCTATTTTTATTCTGAGAATGAGAATTGTGTTTGATAACACAGCAAATAATAAAAAATAATTTCTATTAAGCATATATTTTTTTTGGATCATCACTTTCCTTTCCATATGGTGTGGTGGTGATAGCGGCGGCGTCGTGGTGGCGTGCAGATGGTGATAGTGACGGCAGTGTCTGCGGCGATAGTGGTGGTAATGGTGACATAGTGGTGGTGACGATGGTGGTGGTGGTGATGACAGTAGCTGCGATGGTAGTTGTGGTGGTTGGTGACGGTGGTGGTAGTGGTGGTGGTTGGTGATGGTGGTGACGGCGATGACATCGTCGTGGTGGTAGTGGTGGTGACGATGACATTGGTGGTACAACGACGATGGTGGCAGTGGTCGTGTCGGGACGATGGTGGTGGTGATGATGACATAGTGGTGGAAAGTGATTGAGAGAAATAAGTGTTTCTCATTTCGTGTTCGGGAACAAAAAAACAAAAAAAAAATTCTTTTATCTATTCCCCAGCACAAAAATTAAACCGATTCATTCTGAAAACAAAAAAATAAACCGATTTTACCAAACGAGTTTTCTATCCATTTATGTTCCCGGAAACATAAATAAAAACAAAAAAATTTGATTCTTTTTTCTATTCCCCAGCACAAAAATTAAACCGATTCATTTTGAAAACAAAAAATAAACCGATTTTACTAAACGAGTTTTCTATCCATTTCTGTTCCTGGAAACATAAATAAAAACAAAAAAAATTTGATTCTTTTTTCTATTCCCCAGTACAAAAATTAAACCGATTCATTCTTGGAACAAAAAAATAAACCGATTTTACCAAACGAGTTTTCTATCCATTTCTGTTCCCGGAAACATAAATTAAAAAAAAAATTTGATTGTGAAAAGGTTGTCATGACCATTTTTTGATAGTGGTCGTGTCTGACCTGCGATATTAAAAAAGGCAAATCATTTTCTTATGTTGCTGAAAGAAAGTTATTTCCTGTTTTAAAAATAATATATTGTATTCCTGAAAGTATATTGTATATTGTGTTATTTCCTCTCATGTGTTCAGTGGCGGAGCCACGTTGGTGCCAGCAGGTGCCTTGGCACTGGTTAATTTAGCCACGTTTCTTTAGCTACGTTTGAAACGTAGCAAATCATGTTTCAAGTTTTTTGAAAATTAGCCACTGCATGTGTTAATTAACATAATCATGTCATGTGGGGCAATCATAATTATATATGGGTAAGTTAATGGTGATAAAGGAGAAAAAAATAAAATATAAATATAAGAAATTATATAATCATCACCGTTGATTTAATTATTAATGATTAAAATTCTCTCCTCATGTGACATGATTATATTAAATTAGATATGAGAATATGTATTTCCCTTCCTGAATATCTTTCACTTCACTTGCTTTGTCGACTGCTCTTGGACCAGATTTGCTTTGTTTGCGGCTCTTGGCTTGCTGAAAGGGTTACGAATATCGAGGTTAATTTTTACTCATTTTCATTGCATTCTTTTGATATTATTTTCACGAAGAGGCTATACCCACCATTTTTTTTAAAGAATGATATTTTTTATATTATAAAAGATAAATCTTATCTCTTACTTACATATAAAAGTAGGGAAAACATTTTCTCTTTTTAAAGGAGAAATTTTTTCTCATCTTAGTGACTCATAGCATAAGTGGGTCCCAATTTAATTTTTTTTTCTCCACTATTTTGTGGGCTCCACTTATATTATGAGTCATTAACATGAGAAAAATTTTCTCCTTTAAAAGGAGAAAAAGTTTCCTCATAAAAGTATATGGATCTCATATTTTATTTTTCTCTCTCTCTTATCTTCACATGGCTTCACACACTTTTATATATATATAAAAGATAAAATTACAATTTACAAAAAAAGAAGAAGATAAAATTACAATATGAAAAATATCAAATCCTTTGTTTAACATCTCTTATAACCAATTTTGTTATTGTTTGAGCAAAATTAAATCAACGATTAGAAAATGACATGAAGTGAGAGCAATTAATTTAATTTTGATCTAACGATAATAAGTTTAGTATTAAGAGGTGATAAAAAAATTGATAATTAGTATAACATATCCCTTATTTTCATTGCAAATTTTGAATACTATTATTCAACTAAGGGTTTAGTGTTTATCCGTTTGCAGAAAAGTCCAACTGATTGGCCCAGAAATCGGTGCATTAATCGGTCCAATTCCAGCCTTGGACCGTTTAAGCATTCGACCCGGTGATAAATCGCGGTTCAATCAGTGTTTTCGCAGCTGGGGATCGAACCCAACCTTTTAGCATGAGGAGCGCCACTTTTTGCCACTAGACTACCTTCACTTGTTGAAAAAAATGCACCATTTTATATATATATTATATGATTAAGTATAAAATATAAATTTATATATATATCCGGGTCATGCGGTTCAACCTATGACCCACCGTTTGAACTATTGAACTAGTGATCCGGTATCTCGGTCGGGTCAATCACCGGTCCGGTTCTAATAACATTGCATAGAAATATGTCATTTTAAGTGAGAGAAAGACACAAATAATAGAAATAATGAGAGAGAAATTGAATAATTTTTTTTAAATTTACATTTTAAATAAAAAATATTGTTGTTCCATTTTAGTCCCTGACAATGTAAAAGTACCAAATTGGTCCCTAAAGTTATGAAAAAAGGGCCACATTAGTCCTTCTGTCAACTCCTCCATCACGGTCAAACTAACGGTGCTCATGTGGCACGTTATCTGCTAACGCGGACTCCACGGTGGACACGGTGGAAAGCTGGACGACGACGTTTTGAATGAAAAGGATAGTAAAGCTTTCCAAAGGACAAACGACGTCGTTTTACTCTTCAGAAATGAAGAGGCACCAACACTGCAAGTAACCGTGGAGACTCATTTTTTTCACTAAGTTATTGCATATGATTGGAAGACCATTGTTGACCTCCACTGGAAGCTTCGTTGAACGGTGAGGGTTGTCGAAGACGGTGGTTGCAGGGAAGGCAATCAAGCGTGGACTTTGAAGGTTGTCGAAAGGCTGGTCCTGTGGTGGTTAAGGGAAGTTCGAGTGTGCTGGTTTCTTACATGCAGGTAAGTGTTTTTTTAGGAAATCTTCAATATTTGTGGTCCCCCATCACCTGATGTTGTCTATTCTTTGTTGGAGAATGGTCCCCCATGTGCGCTCCATTGTGAGTTATCATGGTTAGGGTTAAAAAAAAATACCCATTTATGTATGTGGTCCCCTTCACTACCGGTTTGTAAAGTATATTGCCATTTTTTAGTGCATTGTGGTCACCAATTTTTTAGAGCATGCATAATTTGTAAAGGTGCAATTTTTTTCCACGTTATTGGCTTGTCCCCCCTCTCGGCAGTGATGAGTTTGATGTACATGGTTATTGCCATTTTTTAAATTGGTTTGTGGCCCCTGATGTTCGCATGAATATATTGTAATTTACAGCCCTGTGTTGCTTTTTTTTCCAGATGGATGAATACATAGTGATAAGGTATCATCATGGGGGTGTGTTGAGGAGAGATGATAAAGGGGTCCTAACCTATGTAAATGGCAAAATGGTTGACTTACCTGAGATGGATGCTGACTTCGTCAACCTGCGTGACCTTGATACTCTGTTCAAGGGTTATGGGTATGAGACGTGTAAGCAAATGTTGTGGCTCATGCCAAACGCAACGGATTTAGATGTAGGTTTAAGGCCTTTGAATACGGACGCTGATATTGTGGAGATGGTCAAGGCTGCATTGAGTAATGGCAATCTCATAGAAATTTATTTTGAAGATTGCATTGCAACCCCTGTCTATGTTTCACCAGAAGAAGTTATTGCACATGCACATGAGGGTGGCAGTGGTGGAGAGGAGGATGAGGGTGGCAGTGGTGATGGGTTGGAGGATGAGGGTGGCAGTGGTGGAGAGGAGGATGAGGGTGGCAGTGGTGATGGGTTGGAGGATGAGGGTGACAATGGTGATGGGTCGGAGGATGAGGGTGGCAGTGGTCATGGGTTGGAGGATGAGGGTGGCAGTGGTCATGGGTTTTCTACTGATTCAGAAGATAGTGTGGAGGATGAGGCAAATAATCCTCCTCCACCTATGTATGATACAGAAACAGAGAGTGAAGAGGAGTGCAAGGGGAAGGGTAAAGCTGCTGGAAAAAAAAAGCAAAAGAGAACGAAAAAAAAGAAGGTTGAAGATGTGGCAAGGGAAGATACAATGGAAGAGGAGGAGAAGTCAATGTCTTTCGAGGAGGGTGGGTATGGGTATAACTCTGAAGAGTTGAACACGCCTCCTTCAAGTGGTGCTGAAGAGGATGAAAAGGTTGTCAATCCAAAATTTAATGTGCATGAGGAGTTTGGTCATGTGCACTTAGAGGTAGGAATGGAGTTTGCGAGTCTTCAATTATTTAAAAATGCTGTCAAAGACTACAGTATTGATCTAGGAAGACAATTCAAGTGGCTGAAGAATGACAAAGTAAGGGCCCGAGCAAAGTGTAGTAATGATGAATGTGATTGGACGATTTACTGTTCGTGGAACAACAAAATGAAAGCTTTCCAAATCAAGACTTTTAATAACATACACACTTGCTGCAGACTTTTTAGAAACAAGAGGGCAAGTAGGGATTGGGTTGCGAAGAAGTTAGAAAAAAGGCTAATGACACAGCCGAACATGACAAGGGCTGAGGCCTACGACCACATGAAAGAGGAGTACAAAGTTCATGTCCATTTGAAGAAAGTGACCAAAGCACTTCAGAAAGCCAAGGCCAAAATAGAAGGGTGCGAAAAAGAACAGTACGCAAAATTGAGAGACTACTTAGGTGAGCTATTGAGAAGCAATCCAGGGTCTACATGTCAAATGCAAGTGATCCCACAACCTGATCCGAACTCCTCTCCCATATTTTCTAAGTTGTACATTTGTCTGGATGCATGCAAGAAAGGGTTCAAAGCTGGCTGCAGGCCCTTAATTGGTTTGGATGGATGTTTCTTGAAAGGATATTATGGAGGTCAATTGTTAAGTGCAGTTGGTGAGGATGCCAACAAAAGTTTCTATGTCATTGCATATGCAATTGTTGATAGTGAAACAAAAGAGAACTGGAAGTGGTTTTTAACCCTATTACAGGAAGACATTGGCCCTCACGCAGTGTTTGGATGGAATTTTATTTCTGACCAACAGAAGGTGTGTTAAGCTTGTTTCATTTCAACTTGCTTAAGTATTCAGATTGATCCAATTGTTGAATGATTTTTTTCTGCTGTTATTTACCTGCTTATTAACCCTATCATGATTACATAAACTGCATTTTTAACTGCATTGCTGATGTTAAGTGCATTGCTGATGTTTAGTGCATTTCTGATGTTAAGTGCATTCCTGATAATGTCAGGGACCAATTAGTCCCTCGTGCAATTTTTCAGGGACCATAACGACCCTCGATGGCAATTGCCAGGGACCTATTTGATCCTCGTCTATTTGAGTCAGCAACACTTTGTGGCAATCTATATATGTTTTTGTGATACCTTTTTTTTGTGTCTGTGTGTAGGGGCTGATTCCAGCACTGCAAGAGGTGATGCCTGGTGCATATCATCGTTTTTGTGTGCAGCACGTTTGGAAGAATTTCATAAAGCAATGGAAAGACAAGGCAATTCGAGCCATGGTTTGGGAGTGTTCAAGATGCACCACTGTCCCCCAGTTCCAGCAATGCATGGCACGGTTGAAAGTAAAGAATGAGGCTGCATGGAAGTACTTGGATGGCATCCAGCCCTCAAGTTGGGTGAAAGCTTATTTCAGCCACTGGTCTAAATGTGATAATATCACAAACAACATGGCAGAGGTATGGAATGCCAAGATCGTTGGATATAGGTCAAAACCGATTATCACTCTATTGGAGGAACTGAGATGCTACATTATGAGGAGGATGGCTGCACATCAGAGGGTGTTAGGAACTGTTCGGGGTAAAATAGCTCCTGCTCAGCAATTGAAACTGGATCAGTTAAAGGTTCTTAGCAATTCATGGACACCCACTTGGACTGGAAATCTGCAGCAAGATATGTATGAGGTCAGTGGGAAAGGTGATAGAGTTGGAGTCAATTTAACAACACATACATGTGCATGCAATGTATGGCAGTTGACTGGACTGCCTTGTGAGCATGCTATAGCAGCAATTTGTCACAAAAACGAGCCAGCCGAGAACTATGTCCATCAATGGCTTACAGTTGATGCATTGCATGCCACATATGAGCACACCTTAAACCCAGTGAACTCGGACAAGTATTGGCCTGCATCTGATGAACCCAAACCTCTTCCACCAAAACTGAAAAGGCCAATTGGGCGACCCAAGAAACACAGGAAGAAGGACCCAACTGAAGACCAAGGGAGCATGACAAAGAAAGTTAAAAGGACATATGAAGCCAAGTGTAGTAAGTGTGGTCAGACTGGACACTATGGCAAGAGTTGTAAGGGGCCAGCAGCTTCCAAAACAGACAAGAGCCAAGCAAGACCACAATCTGTGAGGATTGGCACAGACTCAGTAAATGAAATCCCATTAAGTCAAGGAGGCCCGTCAGAAATTGGTAGTTCTCAGGCACAACAAATCAACTTGAGAGGATGCAGCCCACCTCCTTCAAATCCAGAAGAAGCAAATGCAGTGTTGACTGAAGAGACAATTAAGGCAGCCAGCACTGGCACACGAAGCAGATTTATGCACTTCATGACAACACCTGGTTTTATGCCACCAAGGCGATCCTCAAGAAAATGAGCTGCTGATGAAGACGAACAAGGGAGTAGTGCATGAGCCAACTGAAAATGAGTGGATATAATGCCCTTTTTTTTGTACATTCTGGCCATTTTTTTTGGGAGGCCTTTTACAGATATAATGTAATCATTTTGATGCATGGCCAAGATTGTATTTATAGGCCTCACTTGTAATTTCTATCAGTTGGCTTTTATTTGTAATGCACTACTGGTTTGTAGTTGTAGGAAGACAATTATATGTAACTGGTTTATTTCTAGACATGCATGTTATGTGGCAGGGTTGATGAATGTGATAAGTTCATGTCCATTTTATGTTTTTTAACTGAGTTAGCTTGTTGTTGGTCATTTAGCTGCCATATTTGCATTCTGGTGCAGGTTTGTGCTGTGTTACTGATTAAACAGATCATGTCCAATTTTCTGGATGCAGGGACCAATTAGGACCCCGACAATCATTGTCAGGGACCAATTTGGACCTCTACATGCTGCATTTTTGTGATACTTCTATTTTGTTGATCTGGACTGCATTCAAAAGCATATAAGTCAGGGACAGCAAGTGTATCTGATGTAATGCACTACTGTTTTTTAAAATGAGTGCTGCATTTTGTTGATTTGGACATCAACAACTCATGTCCTATAATTCTGGAATCAGGGACCAATAAGTGCCCCGTGCACTTTGTCAGGGACCAAAACGACCCTCGACTAACATTGCCAGGGACCTAATTGGTTCTCGTGTTTTGCAATCAGTAACAAAATATGCATAACAGTATGCAACTTCTGTATCAGCAATGTCATGAGTTATGTGTCTATATCAGTAGCAATCTATATCTGTTTGTGATACAATGTAGCAATCTTTTATCCTTCATTCGATGCCTAACTATGCAATAATATATAATGCCATAATATATTAAGGAATACATTCAAGGCTTTTTTATAATAGGTCATATGATAATACACACAAACAGATTTGAACTAACACATAATTTGTATAACAACAGGAAGGAGTACTCATTACAATTCAATGAAGCAAAAATACATTTAGGTCACTTTTTTTCACTTTTACAACACTAACAACAAACATACAGATCATGATCATACCCACACAAGCACCTAAGACCCTAGCTGACCTATCAACTGTCCTAATTTTTTTGTCCATCCTAACTAACTCGTCCACCATCTTCAGGTATACATCATTCAGTTTTCTTTCCTGCTGATGAAGCTTCATTCCTTGCTCAGTAATCTTCACATCTTGCTCTCTCATCATCATCTCCACATACTTCAACTTGAAGTTAATTTCAGCAACATCCAACTACACAGTGTGAATTCTTGCTTCTTCCAGTTCCATGGGTTCATTACACGTGTCATCTACCCATCTAAAAAAATCACAATAGGGCTTCTTCACCTGAAAAAATAAACACCATGGTTAGCAAGTGTTCCAACTCAATAAAGGAGTAGATTACAAATTCGTACCTTGAAGTTAGGACACCCAAGGAAAGCCCTGTTTGGGTTCCTCTCAGTTTTGGAGGTATAGACAATACTTTGTCTCCCACATTTGCACCTCCAACCAGTGGTCCTTGCCATTGTTCTTCCCCCCATTGATTTACTCCCACTTGACCCCCCCCATGCCCGAAGAAACACTCATCTTCTCCCACGCCCAGAAATTCGGTTGATGGCTTAATGTCTTTCGTCGAGTTTCAATCATCAAAGTGCAAACTTTCTGGTGGCATTTTGCTGTTTACAGATTTGCTCATCAATTTGGGGGATGGAGTTTCCGGTTTAGGGTTCTATTGAAGGCATTTGGGTTTTTTTCAATTTTAGGGTTCATTATTTGGGTTTTATCAATTAATTGCATTCAAGTAAAACGACGTCGTGCTTTCCATGGGTGTCCACCATAGTCGTCCAGCTTTCCACCGTGTCCACCGTGGAGTCCGCATCAGCAGATAACGTGCCACATGAGCACCGTTAGTTTGACCGTGACGGAGGAGTTGACAGAAAGACTAACGTGGCTCTTTTTTCATAACTTTAGGGACCAATTTGGTACTTTTACATTGTCAGGGACTAAAATGAATTTCGCTAATATTGCTAGGGACCAAAAAGGGTATTTACTCTTCTTTAAAAGTATAAATATTTTTCCCTTCAACTAATAATTGAAAAATAAATTCATTATATTACATAAAACAATAAAAGAAAAGCTATATGGTTAGCGTTACTACGTTAGCACGATTTGGTTTTGAGGAATGTTTTTCTTTCTTTCAATATGTTTATTAACGAATTGATTCTCATCTAATAATAAGTTTGACGTTTTTGGTGTTGTAAAGGATTAAATTATCTCTTAGGTACACATAAAAAATGATGTGGAAAAGGGGAAAAATATAAATTTTATACTCTTTATATGTGTAAGAGATAATATTTGAGAAAAGTTGTGTCATTTTAAGTGAGAAGGAGATAAATCATGAGAGAGAGAATAAGTGGAAAAAGTTTTAAATGTGTGTCCTACCTTTTTACGAGAGTAAAAGGATATAAGGTGTGTCATTTAAAATGACATACTTTTTTCCCATAATTTTTATATTCTACAATATTAGAAATACAAAACCTTTTAATAATTAGGCAAAAAATTCTTTTTAATTTTTGAGTAAATACATTTTTCGATCCTCAGCAAATTTTACGATATCTGCTTTAGTTCCTAGCAAATAAAAAGGCTATTCGTGGTCTCTAAGAAATTCAGAGTGGACTCATTTAGTTGAAATTATGGTCCCTCACAAATACAAAAAAGACCCTCATAAATTTAAAAAAGACCCACATTAGTCTCAAAGACTAAAATGGATCCACTCTAAAGATCACGAATAGCTTTTTTATTTGTTAGGAACTAAAGCGAACATAGTAAAATTTGATAACGACAAAATGAGTATTTACTCTTAATTTTTTAAACATGTCAAATGAGAGAACCAACAACTTAAAATTGTCCTCGTGCTTGGAAGGAAAAATGCGAGAAAACAAATAATAATGGGTGGCCTATAGATATGTGGTTTTTCTCTGTTTAAGGTTTATCTGAAGTCAGAGACACGCAATTTTTCTCTTGTTTCCTCTGACTTCAATATCTTATCACCACCCTCTTCTTATTCGCTTGTTGTCCATTCCGTTCCATGGATTCCATCATCAAATCAACCTTCCCAATTTTCACGACCAACCCATTTTTCCTCTCAACAAGATCTCTCAGACCCTTCAAGGTTTCCATCAAACCACCACCACCTCCTCCAGATTTCAATTACAGGCTAGAGATCTCCGAGGAGTCCAGAGCCGCCATAGCTGAATCTCACCCTGAGTTACTTGACTTGGCTGACAATGGGAGCTTGGTTTTGGTCCAAAAGAATAGGTTTGGCCCTGTCCCTTCTTGGAGGACTGAATTTGTGGAACCTGAATCCATTTGGTTGGTGGGAACTACACATGTTTCTAAGGAATCGGCTATGGAGGTTGAACGCGTGGTGCGGGCTCTCAGACCAGATAATGTTGTTGTAGAGCTCTGTCGAAGCAGGCAAGAAAGAACAAATTTGAACCCAATTTTAATGTATTTTATAGTATATCGCATAGGATCTTCTTACAAATTAGAAAAAACAAATGAAAGGCTACAAGCATAGTTGTCAAATTGTGAACTGAATTGAGAATTGTAACACTCACTTCTCAAATTTTTCAAGCAGCGTAAACTTCATGTTTTACTTATCAAAACATAGTCTAATCATCTTAAGACATACATGCTTTCTTTACTTGATCTCATGGTGAAGTAGTCTTCAACTTTCCAGTGACTTACTATTTGTGTTGTAGAACTTGAAATTAAGATATATATGCAAGCAAAAAGAGATGCAGTTCTTGAGGTTGATGATCTCCCCTTTGATAACAAGTGCATGATTGAAAAGGATGGTGTAGAAGAATTTGGAATATTTGGTGAAGTCATTTTATAGCCTTGAACTAATTATCAAGAAAGTCATTATGGTGATGAAAATGAGCTGGAACTATTTGGGAGACGGAAGGAATTGTAAGTAGAACAAAGTAGTATATAATCTATAATGATAGTTAATCAACTGTGTCTAAACCTGAAGAGAAAGATGTAGGAATGGTGCTGACAAAGATAATGCTGATGATGATTCAACTGTTTATGTTAATGTTGTGATTTTGTTAACTATTTCTACTATTTATATCAAGAATTTTGAAAACCATTTAGTAAGAAGTTTCATTTCGTTATTTTGCAAAATGAGCTACAACACTATATTGGCGAGGGGTGTTGGATTTGAAAGCAATATAGGGAAGTCATTGTTATATGTGGATAACTATAGTTGTTCTGGTGACAACCTTGTAATATCTTTTGTGATTAATGTGAATGTCTGAGAAAATAATTCAAACCGACAACTCATTTTTTCTTTTATGCAAAATCCTGAAGATCTTCTTACACTTTAGGAAAGATTATTTTAAATTAAATCAAAATAGGAACGATTTTATTTTCTCTTAATTAAGATTGATTTGATTGACTCTTGTTATTAATTTGTTTCCTTGTTCTTGTTCCTTATTAGTTGTATATATTGTAATGACTACCTATGAGAAAGATTAAGTCAACACATAATTTTCACATGGTATCAAGAGCGCATCCATTCGGAGCAAGTCCATCCATCGTTGTGATTGAATATTGTCAAAGCCCCATCCGCAACCTTGTTACCAGCCATCATCAAGCCTGGAAGTCTTTTCCGGGAAGCCCCAACCATAGAAGACAGACCAGATTCCAAATCACCGCCACTGGCAATAGTCGACGAAATTTTTTTCGGCGAGTTTTCTGATAGCCACCTACCTCATTGGGGCTAGAACTTGCTAATCTACCTTCTTCTGGTCGTCTTGTCAGGTGTCAATCATCAATGCATCTCCACACGCCCAGTCTTTCTCGCGCGCTAATCCATGTGTGCATACTCTTGGGCTCGTGACTATCAGGCGCTAGCATCTAGGAAGCTATTCGCCGCACGATCAGTGGCCTTCAACTTTTTTATTGCTCCTTGGTCTTTTGTATGGTTAGAACAGTAATCGGAGCAACTAGTCTTTTGGATCACCTCAACTTTTTTTTTCTACAATGGCTTCTTCCACTTGCTATCTTGCCTCCGAAACACCTTCCCTTCCCTGCGGTCCATCTCCTTTCTTCCCTGAAAATTGTTTGGTTGTGTCATGCTTGTCCATATCCCTTCACATCAACCGTCCAAATTTGATCCCAAATTTCATAAGTGTATCTTTATTGGATATTCTCCTACATATAAGTGATACAAGTCTTATTCTCCATCCTTATGTAAGGTCTTTGTCTCTCTTTGAATCCCAGTCTTTCTTTCCCCCGACTTCTCCTCAGAGGGAGCCTATAGATGAATATTAATCATGGGAACACATAGTTTAAACCACAAGTAGAACTCCTTTTTCTTATTCTTCCACCACATGATTCATCACAACTACAATTGGAATCAAAGGGAGATCAATTGAAGACAGAGGGGATAAGCAAATGGAATTAGGAGGAGATGACAATCCACCGTAATAGTCGTTGGTCTATAGATAGAAAGAGCTTCCTCAAAGAGTAAATAATTTAGAACCTCTACACTATCAAGATTCCACCTTGGATTTAAGTTATAGCAATCCAAATCCAATCCTCTGTGACACTGGTGATCTACACATGCCAATTGCTCTAAGAAAAAGTACAAGGTCCCGTACTACACATCGTATCTCTCAATTTATCTCTTATGAAAATTTGTCGCCAAGTTTTCATGCCTTCAACATCGTATTGGATAGTACAAAAATACCAAAAACTATCTAGGAAGCCTTTATGATCCTAGATTGAGGCAAGCTATCCGTGAAGAAATGGATGCCTTGCATTGGTTACTAAAGGGTTCACCCAAACATATGAGATAGATTATCAAGAGGCATTTGTTCCAGTAGCCAAACTCAACATGATTAGAGTTTTCTTGTCTCTTGGTGCTAATCTTGATTGGCCCTTACAACCACTAGACATGAAGAATGCCTTCATGAATGTCGATTTACATGAGAAAGTCTATATGAACCCTCCACCTAATTTTGAAAAAGGAGTTGGTTTGTTATGCTGAATAAAGAAATTTCTTTATGGGCTTAACAATCCCCCGGAGAATGGTTTGATAAATTCATCTAAGCATTTAAAGGGAAAGGTTTTCTATAGGCCCAAACTGATCACACACTCTTCTACAAATGCTCTGAGGATGGTAAGATTGTTATTCTTATAGTTTATGTGGATGACATAATTGTTACAGGTGATGATCACAAAGAGTTAGACTACATAAAGAGATATCTAACAGATCAATTTGAGTTAAAGAATCTTGGAGCCTTGAAGTACTTTCTTGGCATGGAAGTAGCTCGGAGCAAGACAAGGATCATGATTTCTCAAAGGAAGTATATCCTAGATCTGATTCAAGAAACAGGCATGCTTGGATGCAAACCAGATGAGAAGCCTATGGAACCCATCTTAAGGTTGAACATTGAAGGTGGACAGGAAGTAGACAAGGATCAATATCAGCGATTGGTTGGTAAACTAATTTATTTCACACTCATCCCGATATTGCATTTGTTGTTAGTATGGTCAGCCAATTCATGCACTCTCTGAAGGAATAACACCTTGATACTTTTGTCTACAGAATCCTAAGGTATCTGAAAAATACACCAGGTAAGGGATTGCTCTTCAAAAATGGGGGAAAAAGAATGATTGAAATTTATACTGATGCAGATTGGCCTGGTCAACAATTGGTAGAAGATTGCCCTCTGGCTTTTGCTCTTATGTATGGGGTAATCTTGTAACTTGGAGAATTAAGAAACAACCTGTGGTGGCTAGGAGTGGTGCAAAAGCAGAATTGCAATCTCTAGCTAATGATGTTTGTGAAGGCATTTGGTTAAGGAGACTGCTTGGTGAGCTACGTGTCTCTTACTCATTACCAATAAGATTGTATTGTGACAAGAAGGCCACAATTAGTATTGTTGAGAATCCTATCCATCATGACTCCGACCAAACACGTGGAAGTTGATCGCCACCTTATCAAGGAAAAATTAGATGATGGAAGTGTGTGTATATTGTATGTTACCACCGAGGAGCAGACCACATATATTCTCACTAAAAGCCTATATAGCTTGACCTTCGAAGGCATACTTCACAAGTTGGGAATGATCAACATACACATCCCACCTTGAGGGGGAGTGTGGAAAATCCTGAAGATTCTCTTACACTTTACGAAAGATGATTTCAAATCAAATCATAATAGGATCCATTTTTTTTTTGTCTTAATTTGTATTGATTTGTTTGATTCTTATAATTAATTTGTTTTCTTATTCCCGTTCGATATTAGCTGTATATATTGTAACCATTCCCTATGTGAAAGATTAAGGCAATACACAATTTTCACACCTTTCGTCTTTCTTTTCTTCCTATGTCTATAGCTTTTAATTTTATTTTCCAACTGAAAGCATAAGGAGCTATATAAATGTCCAAATTGTTTATTGTCAATCCACATCTTAACTTCAATTATTGCAGATTTCATTTCCAGAGCTGGGATAATGTATGCTGCTGCCGATGATGAGCTTGGCAAACAGATAAGGTCTAATATGTTTTCTTTGAGCGGGACTGGATTTTTTGGAGCTGTTGGTCGTAGCATAAACCTGGGTAAGCACAAATTTGTTTGACATCTCTTTGTAATTTATATAAAAGAAGCTTATATATTGCTTACCTAATGTCAGGTGGTCAAACTGCTTTAGCATTACGATTGCTTCTGGCTGCTTTTTCATCAAAGATCTCTTCAGATATTAACCGCCCTTTTGGTGATGAGGTAATCTCAAAGTATTCTATAGATGTAGCACTTGGAAGTATACCTCCTTTTGACAAAAGCAATATCTATTATGCAGTTCCGTGCTGCTCGAAAAGCTTCTGAGGAAGTTGGTGCACAAATAGTTTTGGGAGATCGACCAATTGAAATAACAGTATGTACATGTCACATCCTGTAACTCAAAACAATTATAGTTCTGTTGGCGCACAAATTTGTTTGATATTTTTTTAAGTTGAACTTAAACCATGTGAGAAACTAAATAATTATGTTGCAGAAGAAACAGTAATCCCTTCGTCTATTGTAGTAAATAACAAATTCTTTGTCTGTATTCTGTCTTGCAGCTTCAGAGAGCATGGAAGGCTTTGAAATGGACTGACAAACTAAGTTTAGTGATCTCAGTCGTTCGTGGGATAACATCGTCATCTGACATTTCTACTAATAAACTTGAGGTAGCTTCTGTAACCAAGATATTACAATTTTAATTTATACTATTTTTTCCTTGCTAAGTGTCTTGCTTTTATATGCTTGATTATTAAGGAGTGGAAAAAGGAGAACTTTGAAATTGTCCATTCTATATGATTAACTATGTTTTTGAAATAATATTCATTTTATATATGATGTACATAACAAAGTTTTTTTTTTTTTTTTTTTTGGGGGGTGAAACTTAACAAAGTTACTTTGTAAATTGTTTATTTGTTCTACATTAATCAACCATGTTTGCTTTCTATTTTGGTTTTGTAGTTTTTGAGTGATTTACGTTGATGTGGTGCATTGTTTTGGTATTCTTCATTTCTTATATTAAATGTAAGCTGAGCCATCTCTCAATCCAATTAGATTGGTAACTGGTAAGCTTGATATGATATTATTTTGTGTAAGATGCTCTGATGCAGTGAAGAATACATACGTACACGTGTACTCAAGTTATATTTGACTACCTGTGCTTTGAAGCAAGTGTTCATAATAGGTATTCATTGCAAAGGAACCATACATTGTGAGGGGATGCAGGATCTCAACATTCTTTATGCTGCCATACAATTTTTTGCTGTACAGAGATAGAAAGAGGAAGTGACATGAAAAAAGAGAGAGATGCAAAATTAACTATGATGCTCATATAAATATATCCCAAAGTTTGCCATGACAGTTATTTGAAAAACTAAAGAGTCAAATCTTGTTAGTTGCAGGAAGCAAGTACGGATGATGGCACATTTCAGCTTTATGAACAACTGAGTCTTTCATATCCATCACTATTACCACCTCTCATACATGAACGAGATACTGTAAGTTTTTCCTTTTTGATCTTTATTTATTTATTTATTTATTTTTGGTTCCTTGAAAACATAAATGCTCTACAATCTCAGTTTCAAAATACCCATTTCCTTTTCATTCCTTTCTAAAGAAGTTTTGGTAAACCAACTAAAAATTGTAGGGGAAAAAAGGTTACAAGAGAGAGAGAGAGTGAAGAGGCAAGAAGCTCATGCATAAACAGATATGTTCCATTCAAATTGTCAGGGAATCAATTTGCATGCATGATGATTGTCCCTCATTCAAATTGTATTACAGTATATCCTTTTGTATGTGATCAGTCCAACAAGTGAACAATGGTGGTTTTTGGTTTGCAGTATCTTGCATGGTCACTGAAGCGAAGCAAAGCTGTGAATAACTGTAAAAGGGTGGTGGGTGTCATTGGAAAAGGCCACATGAATGGCGTAATATATGCACTGGTATCTGATACAGGGAATTTGAGATTTCGAGACCTTGTAGGGAAAAATTCATATGATGGGGTTTCCAATGGCTGGATTGATGGCCTAGTCAAGAGTTTAGTGAGGGACACAGTCATCGGCATTCTCTTATGGGCCTTGTATGAATTGATAAATGGCGGAACATAAAACAATCTCATTTAGTTTTTCAGTTTTGTTCAGAACTCCCAAGAATCAATAGCAAAAGATACAAAATAAGAGTTGTTAGTTGCATATTATAAGTACTCACATAAAGCGAGTTGCACATAAATGCATAGTGTTCAATTGATGTTTTGTGAGTCGTGTGGGAAGGGAATATTGGATTTTTCTGCTTCATAAAATTCATGTGAATTCTTTATGCTACGTTTAAATAATAATAATGATAATAATAAACTCCATTAACTTGAGGATATTTTTTGTCCTGACTCCTGAGCAAGCTTTGAAGAATAGTTGGACGGAAAGAGTGATTGTCATTTTCTGGACAAATATTTGCAAGATGATAATTGATAATCTATTAGCTTAAAAGCCAAACTGGATGAATTTGAAGTTCCCTTCATTTAGAAGGTTTGAAATTATTTACAGAATGTATACTCTAAAAACCTTCGGAGACCACATCCTACAATGTTCTAGGGTATATTAAATTTAGAATCAATTAATGATTTGCAATTTAGACGGAAATCTACAATTTATGAACAGAACCACATTAATGGTCGAAATAATTTTTCGAATTGCTTTTCAAAACAATTTATTAAAATATTTTTTCTTTTTGTTTGAAGGGATTTAAATCCTTTCTACCGATATCAATATACATTGACGTAAGAATATATTTTTTTATAAAAAAACAATAATGTTGATTCCTTCAAATTATCATTATTATTTTTTAGAAAAATTAAAAAGAACTCTATTTTCAAAATAAGGTCTCGCCAATTATTTTTATAAAATTAATAGTATGGCTATATATATGAATTTTTTTCAATTTTTTTCTTTATTATGTTGTAATGCCAAAAAAATGAGCAAGTCTATTATGCTATTTTGTGTTAACTAAATATTTTAAACTGAACAAAATATTTTATGTTAGGTTAACTCGGATTGACAAACCAATTTTTTATTTTCAATCTTAACTTTTTAAACCCAATTCATAGCATTTAACATCTTCCGCTAGGGCACATTTGCGTTATTTAATGTCATTCGTAACCGTTATGAAGAAAAAAATTCGGTATTGTAATAACTCTTCCTATTGCTTATTTTATTTTAAAGTTATTATAAGTTAATTTATTCTTTTTTTCATGTTAAATTTCAATTGGTAATATTTTTTATTTATATACTTGATCTGACCAGATACGGTAGGGATGACCCAACGCGTATTAAGCCCAAATCACACAAGGTTGAGACTCCTTGAAAGGTTACTGGCCTGGGCTTGGTACTGTTGTTGTGGGATGAGCCTGAGCTCTTTGTCCTTCGTCCTTCACGTTGCACCAGATGGGGGTACCTGCGAAGACACTCTGATGCTTAAGTCAGTATCAGAGGCAGATGTTTATGTTGTGAAAGTAAAGGATGATCGTACCTTGGTGGCACAACATATGTTTATATAGTAGTTGAGATGTGTGTTTGGAGGAGACCTTTCTTCACGGTGAAGGCAAAGGTTCCTTGGTACCAACGTAGTGTGGCTGTTAGTGTTTAAATGTTGAGGAGCTTGCTGCCATGGTGTCTAATAGTAGAGCTACAGCGAGCAGGAGCTCTCCGTGGTTTACTGGTGTGAGGGCGCGGTGGTGTTGCCTTGGCCCTTAAGTTTACTGTTTGTAGAAGGTATCCCGTTGCGTGGGGAACAAGTATGTCTTGTATGCCGTGAGGAGACATTGCGCCTTGTATGACGCGATAGGGCCATCGCGCTGGTGTGCCGCGACAGGGTGATCGCGCTGGTGTGCCGCGATTAGGTTACCATTCATGGGCTTGGGCCTCCCTGCGTTTATTGGGCCCTGGTTAGGCCCACATTATATCCGGATCAATACTCATATTAATTGTTGAGTTAGGATCATTTTACACTAATATAAATTACGTTTTCAATCTTATTTTGATAGTTTACACTTATATATATAGAGATAGAGAATAATTTGTAATGTGACTGCATATAAGCATTAATAAAGTAATCTAAAAACTACGTCGTTTTGGGTGGGATAAAGGAAATTTGCGTTCAAAATTAGTTGTAGAAAACGAAAATATTATATTTATTTCCATCTTTGTATGGTTATAATTCCTCATATTTAATGTTTTATATTTATTTTCACTTCTATATAGTTATGATTCCTCATATTTAATGCTTTCACATTATAAAACGACGTAGTTTTATATGACTGCACCAATCCTTAAGTGCAGTCAGTGTCCATCCACTAAACCCATTTTTCTTTTCAAAAAAAGATGACCATATGATCTGTTATATATGGGAAATGATATTCTTATGCTGCATAAGATACCTATCTCATGTTATACACCCATAGAATTTTGTGTCAATTTTTCTTTTCTTTTTAAATTATGGACGCCACATATTTGTATCACCCACATGAAAATACTATATCATGTAACATGAGATTAGTAAACCCCGTTATATATATGGGTAAATATTCTTTTCCATTATGGATAGCAATGGTATGTCCAATCATTGTAGGTATAATGGTATATGTTTCCCAACTATTCCGGTACGTTTACGGTTATTGCTTCTGTGAACATAGTTGCTAAATAATCTCAACGTGTTACATAAGGCAGATATTGTATAATTGTTCGGTCGAAGACCAAGAAGTGAGTTATTTATCAGCCAAGCATTCAATTATTCTTTTGGCTAGATCCAATATATATATATATATATATATATATATATATATATAAATATAAAGAGAGAGAGAATCAGGATTATCTTACACAAGTGTAAGACTAATAAGTCTTACAGGCACAAAATTAAAATATTACTATTTTAATAAATAATTACGAATACATAGTAGTTTCGAAAACTATTTACGAATTTATTGCACTCATTCACTCCCAAATTAGGCGTGACTTCCAAGGCATTCACGCCTAAATTAGGCGTGACTCGTCTGGTCTTGACACGTGGCACAAAAAATTAATAGTTTAACCGTAAAACTTTATAAGGCCAAAACTTTTGACTCGGGTATCCGAATGAGGTAATTTTTTTTTGATTCCACATAACTTTTCGAGATCACGCAATGACATTCATTTGATATATTTTATCTCTTACAAACACAATTCAAATTTGCAACAATAATACTATAAAGATGGCACGAAAGTGGATTAACTCATCTATAAATAAGATGGCACCAAATTTTCTATTAAATACAAAACGTAATCAGCTCCTATTAAATACAAAACGCAATCAACTCCTATATCATTAAATTCAAAATTCAAATAACCTCCAACAAATTTATTTGAATTGGCGATAATCTGTAACCAACTCATAAAATTACTACGCAATCAGTTCCTATTGAATACAAAACACAATCAACTCCTACTAAATACAAAATGCAATCAACTTATGGGAGGTTTGAATTTTGAATTTAATGTTATAGTACCTTTATTGGGCGTGAATGAGTGTAATATATTCGTAATTAAGTTCCAAACGGCAACTTATTCGTAATTAATTATTAAAATATATCTTTATTTTGTTTTTCTTATTAATAATAATTTTTTAATTTTTTTGGTAATACACTATATAATACAATTATTGGAAATTTGAATTGTGTTTGTGAGAGATAAAATATATCAAATGAGATTTCATTGCGTAGACCTCGAAAAGTTAT